>NC_061111.1:246757689-247010342 GCF_002878395.1 Capsicum annuum | reverse complement strand
GTTGGGTGGATCATTTACCGTAGATAGAATTCGCCTACAATAATAGCTACCATTCCAAATGTAATACCCAACAGTTTTGGGCTAGACTTTGAACCGTCGTATCTACGTGTATAAGCTATGATCTAAATGATTCCCATGAAAATATGATTTTCATGAACTTTATCCTCATGTTTGATTTGCTTTTGAGGTGAAAAATGTTCATAAGAATCACTTAAAACAAAGTTGAGCATAGAGCTTTTGATTCGTCCAAAGTTTGACATTTGATTCTACAAGGGTCTACTTTAAATGTGTATAACCTTTTATATACAAAAAATTTTGCAGCGCAAGACCAACCAAATTGTAGATAATTGAATTATCTTTCCAAAGATATCAATTTCGCCAAAATCTAATAACCGAGCAAAAAGGTTATAGCATTTTCTGTGTGAGGCACTAAGCAGACGCGACGCGTCGGCATGCGCGTTACAGAACTATTTCACATGCTAATTAAATTTCTAAAGGGTCTAGGGGCACTTTGGTCACTTTCCCTCACCCAAATCCGCCCATAACACTTAATTTCAGCCCCCAAAGCAATATACACTCAATTATTCATCTTTTCTCTCTAAGAAAAACTCTAACCTCCTCAAGACCACCAAGAACTTCATCAGTTTTTCTTTAAGAAAAGAAAGAGCTCAAGTTTCCTCATTCAAGAATGCCTTCAAGATTGTGTTTCCCCTTCAATATTAAAGCTTTAAGGTATGTGAGAGTTGATCCATGGGTCCTCTTTCACCCATGGAGCCCAAAAACTCTTTTCATTTAATAAAAGAATGAATTTTCCATTACTACGGTATTTTGAATGCTCAAGAAATATTGAATTTCATGTTTTCATGATGTTTTCAATTCAATTCAGCCCATGTATGGTTCCATGAATGATTTTAAATTCCTCATGCTATGAATTTGAATTTCTGTCACGACCCAAACTAGGGCCTGACCGTGACGGATATCCTGAACCATAAAGGCTCGCGCATCCTACTCAATCTGGTAATCATGCACAATATTCACATAATTAAAGGATATGCGGAAACATAATCTGCTACAGAAACATGGTCATACTCTGGATTTAGTTTAACAATAAGGAATGAAATTCGAACTCAGCTAAACAACATCTGGGAAAGTTTGCGAAATCACTACTACATGAAAATCGAACAACTATCTGAAAGCTGGGATAAGGACCCCAGTAGACCAAAACAACGGAATAACATAATTTGAAATAACAGGCCTTCTGGAACAAAGAAGGCTCACCACTGCACATATCACTTCTCTCTGGGATACTCTACTTATTAGCCGGACCCTTAGACTGAGCCTCTGAATCTGGGAGTAGGGGGTCAATACAGATGTATAGGTACGTAGAGAAAATCCAAAATAATAATTTATATTCAACATATATGAGAGAAATTTAAAATTAGTTCATAAACATAGCATATAGTAAGAAATCTCATGGGCATTTCTAAAAGACTGAAAGAAAATCATTTGATCTCTGAGACATTCTTTGTTTTACTTTTGCGCTAGGTGGTATACCCTACAACTCTGAAATTCCACAGGCCATATGGAATCCACCATTTACTTAATGGGGAAGCCTCCAACCCAAGTGTGCCGCAAGGGTTGGAGTCTCTGACTCTGCTATGCCACACGACCGTCTCTAGCATAAAAATAATATACCCGGATTGCCAAATCACTGTTTTAGGCTAAAAGTTACTTGAACTCTAGCTCTCTTCAGGCAACCACCTAACTCTCTTTATGTCCATTTTTAACTCTTTCCGACATGCATTCTCTGAAAACATACTTTGAAAACTCTAACTTTGTTATGGCATATATTTATATGGTATCGTCATACCATTGACTTGCAAGTCACATCTCTGAGCCATTATTAGCATATAATAATCTCTATTTTAAAACGTAAATCTTGGACCACCATATCAATAAATCATTAAAGAAACTCTTTCTTAAAGGTCATGTAAACATATGCAAGAAACTTTTTTTTTCACCATTCCAAATACACAAGGAGGTCATGTCAAAGATATCAATCATATGCAATTCTTTCTTTTTAAGACAAGGACGAATCATAACAAGAAACTCCCTCTCATCATCATTAAAAATCATGTTAAAGACTTATATATTGAAATTATCCCCTTCAAAACATTAAACAAGCATCTCAAATCATTCCCAACAAGTTCATCAACTCTAAATCATCAAAGAGAGGGGTTTCAATAATAATGCTTTCAATCAAATCTTCAACATCATACATATTAATATAAGTTTAAATCAATTTAAGGGGGAAAGGGCTAAATACCAAAACAATAATATTATCAACACACCCAAGATGCAAAATTTAAATCATAAGTTCTAAAATCCCTTTAAAATTCATGCTTGATAATCTTTAAATCTTGTTCTAGTGTTGATAAACCCATGTCATTTTTAGTATAAACCCCATGTACATCTATTTAGGAAATTAAAGGATGATTTTTGATGCCCACGGCTCGGGGATTCCAAACCTTCAATCAATTTCTAAAACCCACGGTTGAATCTTGAGTTGTTTGGGTTTTCTTGTTTGAAATCCTACGGAGTATTCTTGATGGTTTCTGATGAAAATATTAATAATGAGGTCATTTGGGATTAAAATCCTGTGTTTAAGGTGATAAGGGAGGGTGAAAATACCCAATATTCCCTTAATGAGATGGGAAAAAAATATAACTGGGAGCATAATTTTAAGGACCACCGTGACGCGCTACGATCGTGGTGGCTCACTGGAAATTGACGAATGGGATTTTTAAGGTCACCGCAATACAGATCCATGCTTTGTCCCACTGGTTGGGACCTGGAACTTTAGTGCAACGTGCCAAAATTGCTCTATGCTACTAGAATTTGAAAATTTCTAAATAGGCCCACTCCACGACGCGCCAAGCACCCAAATGATGGTGTTTTATGATTAGGACTTAAATTAGCCATAACTTCTTGCCCGGGTATCGAATTTGGGCAAATCTTATATCGACAGAAAGCTCATTCAATTTCCCCCATGATAAAAATCCAAAATTAGGAAAATTATATATGGCTTAAGATTTACTCATTTTTGAAGTAAAAAATGAGACTAAGTCTCTTTGACACTATTCTAGTCATTTAACTCTAAGAAAATATTACCACGAGCTAATACATGGACGATTTTGCAGGGTGTTACATTATCCCCCATTGGTATCATTCATCCCCAAATGATGACACGAAACACAGACAAGCATGATTTACGGTACACTAAGGCCATAAAAGCATAAGATAGGATTGCACCTTCCATTTCATCATTCACCGAATTAAATAAGTCTGGGTATCTATCTCTCATGACATTTTCTGATTCCTAAATTTCTTCTTCAAGTTTTTGATTTTTTCCACAACACTTTGACTGAGGATATTTCTTTGCTCCTTAGTTTCCTAACTTGGCGATCCAAGACTACCACGGGATCTTCTTCATAGGATAAAGAGTCTGTCACTGTGACCTCCTCTATAGGCAACACTAATGAATGGTCTCCAATACATTTCTTCAACATGGATATGTGAAATACCGGATGAACAGAACCTAAAATTGTAGGCAACTCTAACTTGTACGTAACTCCACCTATGCTTCTCAAAATCTGGTATGGCCTATATAGCGAGGACTCAACTTAGCTTTCTTCCCAAATCTCATAACTCCTTTCATAGGAGAGACTTTGAGGAACTCCCAATCACCAACCTCAAACTCTAAATCTTTTCTCCAAACATCAGCGTAGTATTTTTTTCTACTCTGGGATGTTTTAAGTCGTTTTCTAATAATTTTCACATCCTCCATCGCCTGATGAACAAGATCAGGCCCGAACAACTGAGTCTCACCCACTTCATACCACCCTACCAGTGATCTACATCTTCTTCCATACAAAGCTTCAAACGGAGCCATCTTATTACTAGCATGGTAGTTGTTATTATAAGCGAACTCTATCAATGGCAAGTGATCTACCCAACTACTGTTGCAGTCAATTACATAAGCCCTCAACATATCCTCAAGGGTCTGAATGGTGCGCTCAGCTTTCCTATCAGACTAAGGGTGAAAAGAAGTACCCACGGTCACTTGGGTACCTAAACCCCTTTGAAAAGACCTCCAAACCTGTGAAGAGAATTGCATACCTCTATCAAAAATGATGGATATAGGTTCCTTATGCAAACGGACTATCTTCTGAATGTAAAGCTTGGCATAATCATCTTCTGAATAGTTGGTCCTCACAGACAAAAAATACGCTAACTTGGTCAGCCTGTCAAGAATCACCCAAATGGAATCATACTGGTTTTCGGACCTTGGAAGTCCCTAATAAAATCCATATTGATCATTTCCCATTTCCATAAGGGAAGGCAATCTCTTAGGAAGTACCATTTTCATATGTTCTACCTTAACTTGTTGACTTTTCAAACATTTGGTGACATAGTTAGCCACATCGTGCTTCATATTTTTCCACCAATAAATGGTTTTCAGATCATGATACATCTTGGTAGAGCTTCGGCCAACAACATAACTCAAAGTGTGAGCTTCATCAAGGATTATCTTTCGTAAACCAACTACATCTGACATACACAATCTACCCTGATACCTCAAAATACCATCACCACCAATTTCAAAGGACATTACTTTTTGTTGACCCACAACTTTTTTGTTCTACAGAAATATGGGATCTTCAATCTGCTTCTCTTTAACTTCCACACAAAGGGATGATTTAGATATCTCATCAACAACTACCCCTCCATCATTGGAATCTACGAGTCGCACTGTAAGATTTGCTAGTTGGTGATTATCTTTCACCATCTCTCTTTTCCCTTCTTCAAAATGAGAAAGACTACCCATAGACAACCTGCTAAGGGCGTCAGCTACCACATTTGCCTTTCCTGAATGATAGTGTAGGCTCATGTCATAATCCTTTAGCAATTCCATCCAATGCCATTACCTGAGGTTCAATTATTTCTATGAGAACACATACTATAAACTCTTATGGTCAGTGAAAACAACTACATGTATCCCATAAAGATAATGCCACCAGATTTTAAATGGAAACACCACAGCCGTTAACTCTAAGTCATGGGTGGGGTAATTTCGTTCATGCACCTTCAACTGCCTGGATGTATTAGCCACCACCTTACCATGCTGCATAAGTACACACCCAAGTCCCATATGGGATACATCATAGTACACAACAAACCCTTTCGTACCTTTCGAAAGAGTCAAAACAGGAGTAGTTGTTAACCTATGTTTTAACTTCTCAAAACTATTCTCACAGGAGTCAGACCACATGAACTTTACCTTTTCCTGAGTCAACTTAGTTAGTGGTGCAACTATGGAAGAAAAACTCTCTACAAATCTTCTGTAATACCCTGCCAAACCTAAAAAGCTTTGAATATCGGTTGGAGTCATGGGTCTGGTCCGTTTTCTCACTACCTCAATATTTTGGGGATCAACCTTAATCCCGTTACTAGATACGATATGCCCCAAGAAAGAAATAGCATTAAGCCAAAATATGCACTTGGAAAATTTTGCATATAACTCATGATCTTTGAGAGTCTGAAGGAAGATTCGTAGGTGATTGACATGGTCCTCCTCACTTTTGGAATAAATCAAAATATCATCAATAAAAACTATAACAAATAGATCTAGAAACTAATGAAACACCCTGTTCATAAAATCCATGAAGGATGCAGGGGTGTTAGTCAACCCGAAGGACATGACTAAGAATTCAAAATGATCATATCTGGTTTGGAAAACTGTTTTGGGAATATCTGACTCCCTAACCTTCAACCGATGATATCCCGAACGAAGGTCTATCTTTTAAAAATATTTAGCACACTGAAGCTGGTAAAAAAGATCATCAATCCTAGGAAGAGGATATTTATTTTTAATTGTGACCTTATTCAACTGATGGTAATCTATGCACATACAAAGGGAACCATTTTTCTTTTGCATAAAGAGTACAGGTGCACCCCAGGGAGAAACACTAGGACTGATAAAACCTTTTTCTAAAAGATCTGTTAGCTATTCTTTCAACTCTTTCAACTCTGCTGGAGCCATTCTATATGGCAGAATAGAGATGGGATGGGTATCTGGGAATAAATCAATGCCAAAATCTATCTCCCTATCAGGTGGTATTCCTGAGAGATCATCTGGAAAGATTATCGGGACAGAAGAAAAGGAAGGACTTTTGATATTAGAATATTTAACCTAAATAAAATGGTACAAACAACCTTTGGAAATAAGTTTACGGGCTCTGAGATAAGTTATAAAGTTCTCTCTAGGTGCTAAATAATGCCCCTCAAATTCTATCACCAGTTCATTTGGAAAAGAAAAGGTGACTCTTCGGGTTCTATAATTTAATGTGTCATAGCACGAATGAAGCCAGTCCATCCCTAGGGTAGCATCAAAATCAAGCATGTCAATGCCTATGAGGTTTGCCACTGTATTCTGGCCACAAACAGTCACCACACAATTTTTATACACCCTCCTAGCCACCATAAAATCCCTCACGGGAGTGGAAATAAAACAATGCTCAGCAATCACATCTGGTTAAAACCTAAAACCAACAGCCACATAAGGGGTCACATATGACAGGGTAGACTCGGGATCAAGTAACACATAAATATCACGAGAAAAGATTTCCAATGTATGAATAACTACATATGATGAGGCCTCTGCCTCTTGGTAGTTGGTTAAGGTGTACAACCGATTGTGTTCATTTCCAGCGACTGAAATGACACCCTTCTGAGGCAGTGTTGGTGCAGAAGAATTAGCCGGTGACTTGGATCCACCTACATTACCCTTTTTTGATGGACATTGT
This sequence comes from Capsicum annuum, assembly GCF_002878395.1. Classification (NCBI taxonomy): domain Eukaryota; kingdom Viridiplantae; phylum Streptophyta; class Magnoliopsida; order Solanales; family Solanaceae; genus Capsicum; species Capsicum annuum. Next base: position 247,003,476 of record NC_061111.1, on the reverse strand, counting down.
CTCTGGATATGCCTTGGCAGTAAAACACCATAGAGCCAAACTAACATCTCCCTAGATTATTCCTCCCGCATTTCTCACATCACGGGTATGTTTGAGAGGTCTGAGCTACACTTTCTTGAGACTGTGAACCCTGTATCATTGGCCCCTACCTATACTAAAAATCTTGAGTGCACTATCTGGATGGGGGTCTGGTCACCGAGGTATTGGCCGCAGACTGCATATTACCCCAATTCTTCTTCTTCTGCCATTTTTTACCCCAATTCCCACTCTGCTGCTGACTGTAGCTCTGGTCTGCTATTTTGTCCAGATTCAGTGATCTTCTTTTTCTTTTTCTCAAATTTCTTCATGTGGACTGATAGTCTGGCAAAATCCATGTCCCTTTTCAACATTGCTCCCTGACATTCAAGTACTAAGTCATCTGATAGGCCAGATGCAAATTTCCTCATTTGAGCTCTTATGTTACTAGTCATCTCTGGAGCATAGCAGGCTAGTTGGTTGAACTTCAGAGTGTACTTCTGGACACTCATCTTTCCCTGCTTTAGAGTCATAAACTCTTAGGCTTTGGCCTCCCTCAACTCGAGAGAAAAGAATCGATTGAGGAAGGCTTCCATAAACTCGGCCCAAACTGTGGGCTTGACATGCTAACTCTTTGAATGTTCCTACTTATTATACAATTGTTTCACTACATCCTTAAGTTGGTAAGTTGCTAACTCAACCCCCTCTACCTTATATACATGCATCACCTTAAAGATCTTCTCCATCTCGTTCATAAACTCCTGTGGATCCTCTTCTACCTTGGTACCAGTAAACTTGGATGGGTTCATCCTTATGAACTAGCCCACTATTGTAGCCTCAAACGTAACAGATGCAGACCTAATATCTTCCAATCGTTAAGCCTGTGTGGCTACCAACTATTCTAGCATGTGAATGGACTGCCTGAATTCTGCATTAGATACTTCTCTCTCACGAGGCTGAGTGCGATTAGTCCCTATCCGGGGAGCTCTAGGTGCCCTAAGTGGGATGGTCGGAGTAAGTGGGACTCCCGGATTAGTATCAATCTATAGAGTCTAAGCTTTATTTTGGGTCCTCATCCCATGAGTGGGACGGACCTCATCTGTCTGAGCATTCTGATCGTTAGTACGACGGGGAGGCATGGTTGTTTTTCTAAAATGCAAGAGATCACGAATTAGAGGACAGATTATACTCGAAAGCACGGACTAAATTACAAAGAGGGGAAACATTCCTAAACACCTAGTATCCTCCTTCTTATAAGTGTGGCACTCTACACACCCATAAATAAGATTCTACTCGACGTAATTTCACAGACACCCTGGTACCATAAACCGTGCTCTGATACTAAGTTTGTCATGACCCAAACTAGGTCCAGTCTATGACGGACATCCCAAACCATGAAAGGCCAGACGTCCTACGCTATCTGGTAATCATGCACAATATTCACATAATAAAAGGACATGCAGAAATATAATTTGATATGGAAACAAGGTCACACTCTGGATTTAGTTTAACAATAAGGAATGAAATCCGAACTCAACTAATTCACATCTAGAACAGTCTGTGAAATCTCTACTACATGAAAATCTGACAACTATCTAAAAGATGGGACAAGGCCCCCAGTAGACCAAAACAAAGGAATAAAATAATCTAAAATAACAGCCCTTCTAGAATAAAAAAGGCTCACCATTGCACAGATCACTTCTCTCTGGAATACTCTACTGATTAGCCGGACCCTTAGACTGAGCCTTTGAACCTGTGAGGTAGGGGGTCAAAACAAATATACTGGTATGCAGAGAAATCCAAAATAATAATTTATATTCAACATATATGACAGCAATTTAAAAATAGTTCATAAACATATCATATAGTAAGAAATCTCATGGGCATTTCTGAAAGACTATGAAAATAAATCATCTGAACTCTGAGACATTCTTTGTTTTACTCCTACGCTAGGTGGTATACCCTACAACTCTGAAATTCCATGGGCCATATGGAATCCGCCATTGACTCGACAGGGAAGCCTCCAATCCAAGTAAGCCACAAGGGTTGGCGTCTCTGACTCTGCTACGCCACACGGTCGTCACCAGCGTAAAAATAATATACCTGGATCGACAAATCATAATTTTAGGCTAAAAGTTACTTGAAATCTAGACCTTTTCAGGCAACCACCTAACTCTCTTTATGCCTATTTTTAACTTTTTAAGACATGCATTCTCTGAAAACATACTCTGAAAACTCTAAATCTATTATGGCATACATTTATATGGTATCGTCATACCATTGACTTGCAAGTCACATCTCTGAGCCATTATTAGCATATAATAATCTCTATTTCAAAACGTAAATATGGGACCACCATATCAATAAATAATTTCAAGAAACTCTTTCTTAAAGCTCATGTAAACATGTACAAGAAATTATCTTTTTCACCATTTCAAATACACAATGTGGTCATATCAAAGATATCAATCATTTGTAATTCTTTCCTTTTAAGAGAAGGACGAAATCATAAGAAGAAAATCCCTCTTATCATCACAAAAAATTATGTTAAATACTTAGATATTGAAAAGATACCCTTCAAAACATTAAACAAGCATCTCAAATCATTCCCAACAAGTTCATCAACTCTAAATCATCAAAGAGAAGGGTTTCAATAATAATGCTCTCAATCAAATCTTCAACATCTTATAAATTCATATAAGTTTAAATAAATTTAAGGGGGAAAGGCCTAAAGACCAAAACAATAATATCATCAACACACCCAAGATGCGAAATTTAAATCATAAGTTCCAAAACCCCTTTAAAATTCATGCTTGATAATATTTAAATCTTGTTCTAGTGTTGATAAGCCCATGTAGTTTTTATGGTAAGCCCTACGTACCTCTATTTAGAAAATTAAAGGATGTTTCTTGATGCCCAAAGCTTGGGGATTCCAAATCTTCAATCAATTTCTAAAACCCACGGTTGAATCTTGAGTTGTTTGGATTTTCTTGTTTAAAACTCTAAGGAGTGTTCTTGATGGTTTATGATGAAAATATTAATAATGAGGTCATTTAGGATTAAAATCCCATGTTTAAGCTGATGGGGGGGGGGGTGAAAAATACCTAATATACCCTTAATGAAATAGAATAAAAATATAACTGGGAGCTCAATTTTATGGACCACCGCGACACGCCACGATCGCGGTGGCTCATTGGAAATTGACGAATGGGATTTTTAAGGTCACCGTGATGCAGAACCATCGCATTATACCACTGGTTGGGACCTTGAACTTCAATGCGATGCACCACAATCGTGCTATGCTACTGGAATTTGATAATTTATAAATAGGCCCACTGCGCGACGTGCCAAGCACCAAAATAACGGTGTTTTATTATTAGGACTTAAATTAGCCATAACTTCTTGCCCGAGTAGCAAATTTGGGCGAATCTTATATCAACAAAAATCTCATTTGATTTCCCACATGATAAAAAGTTAAAATTATAGAAATTATATATGGTTTAAACTTTACTCATTTTGGAAGTCAAAAAATGAGACTAAGTGTCTTTAACACTATTCTAGTCAATTAACTCTAAGAGCATATTACCACGAGCTAACGTATGGAATCTAAATTCATGATGTTTAACAATATTAATATGTTTTAAATTCATGCCTTCCATAAGTTTGATGAAATTTCCAGATCATGTTAAGAAAATTTCAATATGAACCCCCAAGTTATGAAATTTGCCATGTAACTCTATTATTCCCTCATGTTTAAGACATTCTTACATTTAAGCTATGAACTTTACATATTTTGATGAAATTCCTAGGTCCTATTTCAAGAGAATTATATGTGAATTCCCCAATTCATGATCTTAGTCATGTAATCATGCTATGCTCCCATGTTTAAGATATTCCCATATTCAAGTTCATGATCATGACATGTTATCATGTGGTCCCATTTATGTACAAGTTCATGCCTCTTAAATGTTTGACAAAATATTTAAATGAAAGTGTTGTTAACAAGCTACTATTGTTATGCTATTATTATCATGCCATGTTTAACTTTCAATGCTATCAAGTCCTGGGTTTATCTAATATCTGACAATCAAGCTGTTTACCTTGATTTATAGTAGTTTTAAAATAGTCTCAGTATTGTCACGTATTGTAGTACTCAGTTAGCTACAGAACTCAGTGTATTTAGTCAGTTAATAGAATTCAATGTACACAGTCAGTTCAGAACTCAGTGAACTCAGTTAGTTAACAAAACTCAGTAATATTCCATTAGTCAGCAAAATCGAGTGAACTTAGTTCAGTTTAGTTAGACAGTAAGATCAGTAAGAGTTCAGTCAAACCTAGTATGGTCTAAATATTAGTTCAGTGTCTATTTAGTTGGGAGTAAGAATCAGCACTGAGCAAACCCAGGGATGGGGGCATTCCTGCTAGCATAGGGTTCGACCCTTAGTAGCAATCCCTGCATTATAGAACTACGTAGCCAGTTTAGGTTGAGATATAGTAGGATGGGGGCATTTCTACCATACTAGGGTTAATACATCTTATATGAGTTTTTCTGCCAGCGAGGGTTGAAGAAATATTTTCTTTTTAGAGAGGGTTAACTCACAGCTTTGCCTTTTCCCATGGCACGATACTAACACCCTTTCAACTGGGGTTACAGGTTGGACCCCAATCTATTTTGAGAGAAGAATGTCGGTTAGATAAGTATTTCCCATAGTTTTAGTTTTAGTTACAGACTCATTATAGAACTTAGTTCAGTTCTACAAAATTAGGACTATCAGAAGTAGTCACTCAGCTAACAGTAATACAGTATCAGTAAACTCAGATATCAATTATTTAGTTTTTAGAACTCATTATATAGTGTTAATGTGATCTCAGTTACAGTCCCAATTACAGTCTCAGTTACAGTCTCAGTTACCACCTTAGTTACAGTCTCAATTACAGTTTCAGTCAAGTAATCAGATTAGTAACTCAGTTTAATTTTAGGTTTGCTTAACCATAGCGTATAGTTATTAATTATTCAATATTAGTATTTCTGTACCTCAGTTTATAAACTATTTTAAAATCATGTATACGCTTGGTCTTGCATTCTCAAATATTATAGTTTTCACGAATTCATGCTTAATTATCTGATTTTACTCAATCAGTCCTTATCTCATATGCATAATACTCTACAGTTTTAGTCCCATTATTCAGAATAAGTATAGTTCAGTCTTACATGCCCAGTATTCAGCTATCAGTCATTCAGTTAATAAGATAAGTTTGTATGTTTATGCATTCGTGCTTTGTGTGATTATATATTCAGATCCTTGCATGCCAATCTCCATCACATAGTTTCATATCCAGTATTCATATATAATCCATGTTTTATCGTATCCCTGCTTTAGTTATGCCTATATCATTAAAGAAAAGTTTACAGAAACTACGTGTAGAGATTCACCATCTTATCGAAAAATGTTTATCACTCATACTTAAGATATCTCAGTTTCCAGTTTATTCCAGTCTATTGGTAAGTCTACTTACACTTAGCATGTATGTTTTACGATTACGTATGAAATTAGTTTTACTTATTGCATTCACCCTTGCATACTCAGTACATTCCTGAAGTACTGATCCACATATATGTCTATGTGCTACATTGTCTCATAATGTAGGCATCAATTATAGCCTATGCATCATGATCAGACAGTTGTAGATTCCAACCAGCAGCTGATGAGTTCTCCTTCTTTAGGAACTCCAAACAATTTTAGTTTATGTACAGTTCATTTATTTTCATGTGTATTAATTAGTGGTAGTTGGAGGCATGTACTAACTATCAATAGTTAGTATAGTGGAGGCTTCATAGATGTCAGTCAGAGTCATTCATGTAACTTGTGGTTTCATCCTTTAGATTTATCAGATTATAAAGCTTTATCAGTATTGTATCTATTTTAGATTTTAAGTATGATTATGTTTCTGCACAGCATAACGGCTATTTATTATGTTATAATTTAGTTGCTTAATATTATGCTAGGTTATAGGTTAGCTTGGGATGACTGTAGTTCCAAGCACCGTGTGACGACTAGGGGGTAATCTTGGGTCGTTACAAACTTGATATCAGAGCACAGAGTTCAAGTGTCCTAGGGTGTCTATGAAGTTGTGTCTAGTCGAGTGTTGTGGAACGGTACGAAGACTTCTGTAATTTTCTTCGAGAGTCTACAAGGAATTTAGGAAATGTTTCCCTTCTTTGAAGTCTCAAATCATGCAATAGAAGTATTATCTAATAAAATTATGTAAATCCTTATCGTGCACTATTCATGCTAACTTTGCCTTAGTTTTGAGGCGATAAAAACAGTGAAACTTTATTCCTTACAAATAGTGTTTCCTCATCCTGTTCCTATAGACAGTTATGGGATTGCATGTTGGCTCAGAAAGTATACCATCAGTTCCCTTATGTCCTAAATTTTTAAATATGTCATTCATGTTCATGAAAATTATGCATTAAGCTAAAGTCAGATGTGCTTTCTGATTTCCTTCTTAGAATCTCTTTTACAGTATGTGATTTAGAGTTAGAAGTATGAACCCAGAAGTTTAGCAGTAGTAGAGTTGGGATAGCGTTATCCAGATTGAACAAATTATATATTCATGGGGCTAGTTGTATGAAAGGTGAATCAGTAGGCTTGAATAGTGTATGCAAGAATTTTAGTTTCTTTATTTTCAATTAAGTATGATGGTGTGGATGAGTTTATCATTCATGTGTATTATTATACCCCAGACCCTAGAGTAAAGTGATTGCAGTTCAGTTTAAAGTTTAGTAAAGTAGTCACAGATTTAAGATGATAACTTTACTCTAAGGGGAAGATGTATTTTAATACCCCAAGTATTCATGTCCTAAACCTTTCATTTTTCTTCACGAAATAGGATCCAAGTTGAAGTGATGGTTACTCATCATTTGACTCTCTCATTTCTATCTCAGCCTTAGAATCATTCTCAAGTCAGTGCATGTATTCACGAAATCAGTTCAGTTCATGTATCATCTTTCAGAATTAGTTATGGAATCATGTTCCACGTCTGTCATTTTCAGAATATTATTTCAGTAAACTTTGTACAGTACTCTCAATCTAATCAGTCTCATTCAAGGACGAATGTTCTCAAGGCGGAGACAATGTAATACCCTGCATTTTTGGGCTAGTCTTTAAACCATCGTTCCTATGTGTATAAGATATGACCTAAATGATTACCTTGAAAATATGAGTTTCATGATATTTATTCTCATATTTGATTTGATTTTGAGGTGAAAAATGTTCATAAGAATCACTTAGAACAAAGTTGAACTTAGAGCCTTTGATTCGTCCAAAGTTTGGCATCAGATTCTACAAGGATCTACTTTAATCATGTATAACTTTGTATATACATAGAATTTTTTATCTCAAGACCCACCAAATTGTATATAATTTAATTAGCTTTTCAACGACACCAATTTTTCCAAAATCTTATATCTGACCGAAAAGTCATGATATTTTTTATGTGAGGCAGTAAGACGATGTGATAGCGACACGATGTGTCGGCATACACGTTAAGGAACTGTTTCACATGCTAATTCAGTTTCTAAAGGGTCTAGGGCACTTTGGTCACTTCCCCTCACCCAAATCCACCTATAACACTTAATTTTAGCCACCAAAGGCAATATACACTCAATTATTCATCTTTTCTCTCAAAGAAACACTCTAGCCTCCTCTAGAACACCAAGAACTTCATTAATTTTTCTTCAAGAAAAGCAAGAACTTAAGTTTCCTCATTCAATAATTCCTTAAAGATTATGTTTACCCTTTAAGATTAAAGCATTAAGGTATGTGGGAGTTCATCCATGGGTCCTCTTTCACCCATGGAGCCCAAAAACTCTTTTCTTTTAATTAAAGAATGAATTTTCCATTACTATGGTATTTTGTATGCTCAAGAAAGATTGAATTTCATGTTTTCATGATATTATTAATTCATTTCAGCTCATGTATGATTTCATGAATGATTTTAAATGCCTCATGCTATGAATTTGAATTTACTATGCTTTATTCAAGTAAATTCCATGATGGAACCTAAATTCATGATGTTTAGAAATATTCCCATGTTTTAAATTAATGCCTTCCACATGTTTGATGAAATTCCCATATCATGTTAAGTAAATTTCAAGATGAATCCCCAAGTTATGAATTTTTCCATGTAACTCTATTATTCCCTCATGTTTAGGACATTCTTACACTCAAGCTTTGAACATTACATGTTTTGATAAAACGCCCATGTCCTATTTCAAGCGAATTATATGTGAATTCCCCAATTCATGATCTTAGTCATATAATCATGCTATACTCCCATGTTTAAGTTATTTCCATGTTCAAGTTCATGATCATGACATATTATCATGTGGTCCCATTCATGTACAAGTTTATGCCTCTCAAGTGTTTGACAAAATTTCTAAATAAAAGCATTATTAACAAGCTACTATTGTTATGCTATTATTATCATGCCATGTTTTACTTTCAATGCTATCGAGTCCTGGGGGTATCTAATACCTGATAATCTAGTTGTTTACCTAGATTTACAGTATTGTGATGTATAGTAGTACTCAGTCAATTACAAAACTCGTGTATTCAGTCAGTTAATAGAATTTAATGTATTTAGTCAGTTCAAAACTCAGTGAACACAGTCAATTAATAAAACTCAGTAATATCTCATTAGTCACTCAAAACCCAGTGAACTTAGTTCAGTTTAGTTAGATAGTACAATCATTAAGAGTTCAGTCAAGCCTAATACGATCTAAATATCAGTTCAGTGTCTATTCAGTTTGGAGTATGAATCAGCACCGAACAAACCCAAGTATGGGGGCATTCCTGCCAGCATAGGGTTCGACCTTTAGTAGCAATCCCCACGTTACAGAACTATATATCCAGCATATGTTGAGATATCTTCTTGCTAGATTAGAATTGATACATGTCATATGAGTTTTTTTATTAGCAAGGGTTGATGAAATGTCTTCCTTTTAGAGAGGGTAAACTCACAACTTTGCCTTTACCCGTGGCACGGTACTGACTCCCTTTTAACTGGGGTTATAGGTTGGACCTTAATTCATTCTAAGAGGGGCATGTTAGTTAGATAATTACTTCCCACAATTTCAATTTCAGTTACATACTCAGTATAGAACTCAGTTTAGTTCTCAGAATTAGGACTGTCAGATATAGTCACTTAGTAAATAGTAATACAGTATTAGTAAACTCAGATATTAGTCATTTAGTTTTCTGAACTCATTATCTAATGTTAATGTGATCTCAGTTACAGTCTCAGTTACATCTCAGTTACCATCTTAGTTAAAGTCTCAGTCGAGTAATTAGATTAGTAACTCAGTTCAATTGTAGGTTTGCTTGACCATATCATACAATTATCAGTTATTTAGTTATAAATATTTCAGTACCTCATTTTACAAACTATTTTAGAATCATGTTATACGTTTGGTCTTGCATTCTTAATAATATAGTTTTCATGAATTCATGCTCAATTATCTCATATTACTCAATTAGTCCTTATCTCAAATGCGCTCTATAGTTTCAGTTTCGTTATTCATAGCAAGTACAATTCAGTCTTACATGCCCAATATTTAGCTATCAGTCATTCAGTTAATCAGATAAGTTAGTATGTTTATGCATTCGTACTCAGTGTGATTGTATATTTAGATCCTCAATTTATGGCAGTCTCCATCACATAGTTTTAGATCCCGTATTCGTACAGAATCTATGTTTTATCATATCTCAGCTTTAGTTATGCCTATATTAATAAAGTAAAGTTTACAGAAACTGAGTGTATAGATTCACCATCTTATAAATTTTTTTTGTCACTCATGCTTTAAGATATTTCAGTTTCCAATTTATTCCAGCCATTTGGTGAGTCTACTTACACTTAGAATGCATGTTTTACAATTACGTATGAAATTGTTTTTAGTTATTGCATTCACCCCTGCATACTTAGTACATTCCAGAAGTATTGATCCACATGTATGTCTATGTGCTACATTTTCTCATAATATAGGTATTAGTTATAGCTTATGCATCATGACCAGATAGTTACAGATTCCAACCAACAGGTGATGAGTTCTCCTACTTCAGGAACTCTAGAAAGTTTTAGTTTATGTACAATTCATTTGTTTTCATATATATATATATATATATATATATATATATATTAATTAGTTGTAGTTAGAGGCATGTCCCAGCTAACTATAGTTAGTATAGTAGAGGCTTCATAGATGTCAGTCATGTAAATTTCAGTTTCATCCTTTAGATGTATCAGATTGTAATGCCTTATCAGTATTGTATATGTTTTAGATTTTTAGTATGAATATGTTTCCACATAGAAGAACAACTATTTATTATATTATAATTTAGTTGCTTAACAGTATGTGATGTGTGAGCAAAAGCTAACATATTTAATGCTTTTTAGCTCAAAATAATTGTGAATTCTGAAGCAACTTTTGCTGTTTTGATGTGTTTGCTCATGATATTGCAGAAAAAGGCTGAAGAAATGAGAATAAACAATAATGGAGCAAAAGAGTTGAAAATCTGAGAAAAATAGAAGAAAACATGGCTGACTACCTCCATGATAAGTCACCAGCCTCGTGATAGCCTATCAGCATTGGCGTCAGCCTTAACAAAGGAGTTGCAGTTTGAAGAGCAGTTCTGATGATGCTGGTGACATGGAGTCAAAGTCATGATAAGGCTTTAAGAATGGCGTCATCCTTAAGCAGAAAGTTAGCATGGGAAGAAGATATCTGACAACGTTGGTGATACGCCGTCAGATCCCTGATGCGGCGTCAGCTACATCGTCATCCTAAGACAGAACCTGAAGGCAACTGAAGCTTCTCTGATGCCATCCATGATAAGGCGTCAACTTCTTGATGCAGCGTCAGCCTGGGCATCACTTATTCTGAACAATTTTATTAATTTTGATATTTTATTTCCTTAATTAGGCTTTAGTATAAATAACATCTTTTAGGGTTTTTGATTCATTCATAATTCATTTATCAGAACAATTTTACTGAGGGGAGGAAAAGGAGAGAAACCTCTCATTGAGGGTTCCTAACATTCTTGTAAAGATCTTCCATTTGAAGATTGATTGTGGGTATGATTTATTACTTATTCTTGATTATGAATTCAATACATATTGTTGATATTTGTATCATGAATAGATAATTTTCTTTACTTGAGTTATGGGAACCTTGATGTGAATACTAATTTGGGTTGTGAATCTAATGTATGTCTATAAGAAATTGATGTTGTATAAACCTTTCTTTATTTTAATGATCTTTCTTGGCTGCAACTTAATAGAGTTAGCACTACAAACATCACTTGTCTGAGAGGAAAGTGTTTGTTAGGTTACTTCAATGAAACAATCACTTTTCCGAGAGAAAAGTGCTTGTCGAGCAATGTAACGATCTCTCTTAGTTGCAACTTAAACGGTGAGACCAAGAAAATCACTTGTCCGAGAGGAAAGTGAGGTGGGAAAAGAAAGAGTTTACATGGACTGGAAAGATTTTAATCTTTAGTTTAATGGTAAATTCCTTAACCGGATTTGCCTACATGAGAACATAGTTGAATAGAAAACACATCCTTTAAGTTCAATAGAATTAACGGATACACTACCTACGGAGGTCGAGAGATGAATGGGTAAATAATAGGATTCAACTCTTCTTGCAATTGAAGTCTCAATTGGAACTCTAAAGTGATTTGCAACCCAACCTATGTAAGCATCTTGGTAACCATAACTCTAGTGTCCCATAACATTGTTAAATCGAAGTGTTTATCAACTTTTATTTAACCATTTTAAACCCCCAAATTTTATCTTTTTATATCATTTGTTTAAATTCAACTTGTATCTATAGTTTCAAATTAGTTTGGTTGCCAGTCACATTGTTCCTCATGGATTCAATCCTGACTCTGAAGTTGGGTAAATATATTGATAATGACCGCCTTGCACTTATTTGAGGTGTAAGTTGAGCGTTATCAGTATGCCAATTCATGGGTTAGCTTGGGATCACTTGTGGTCCCAAGTACCTTGTGATGAATGAGGGGTGGGGTAGTCTCAGGTCATTACAAGTATTCAGATGGATCCTTTTGAATCTCTTTATAGGAGAAGATGTAGATCTTATATTGGGTGGTTTGAAGTGGGGGAAACCCAGTTTTTTGGACCTGAACTTGTTCATCAGGCGATGGAGAAAATGAAAGTCATTAGGGAGTGACTTAAGACAACATAGAGTTGCCAAAAGTCTTATGCTGATGTTAGAAGAAGAGAGTTGGAGTTTGAGGTTGGTGATTGGGTTTTTATAAAAGTTTTTACTATGAAGGAAATCATACAATTCGGAAATAAAGAGAAGCTTAATCCTCGTTATGTAGGACCATATTAGATTTTGAGAAGGATCAATGGAGTTTCTTATGAGTTAGATTTGCCCGCGAGTTTGGCTTCTGTACACCCAACGTTTCATGTATCATGCTGAAGAAGTGTATTGAAGATCATTCTTTTGTATTGCCAGTGGAAGAAATCAATGTAAATAACTCATTATAATATGAAGAAGAGCCCATTGCTATTTTAGATCACCAAGTTCGGAAGTTAAGAAGAGTCACATGCATACGAGATACCCAAATCTCTTTGAAGTCACAGATGATTATAAGTGTGGTCCGAATATTATACTCTCTCTTTTCAATTAGTGCTTGCAATCATGCTTGGTTATGTCTTGACTTATCATTCAGGGACAAATGATCCCAAGGGGGAATAATGTAATACCCTGGATCATTCTTGACTTGATACCACTCATAGTTGCATGTATATAGGATTGAAGCCTAAAACTTTTCTAAGTGCTGAAAGACTTAGTCATATTTTGCGCCCTTAACTACAATGATTTCTAAATTGGTCTTCCTAACCCTGAGACATAGGTTTATGAGTTAGTTCATGTTCAGGGGTGTAAAGGGCATGTCTCGGGGAAATTTTAGATTTTTTTGAACAAGGATTGAGCCATGTTTGGATCACAAAAATAGTAGGTCACCGCGATTGCACCATGTCTCGATGCCTATGGCGATGATCCCTCTAGCACAACGCGATGGAATCCAAAATCGGGATCCAATCATGAAGTTAATTTCCTAAGGAAATCTCATCTTTTCCCCATAGCCCAAGTCATAATAACAAAATTAAGTTGTCATTAAGGCATTATATGCCAAAGATTAATTAATTTCTCTTCCAACAAAACCCTAACTCCTCCCCCAAAGATCAAGAGTTCAATCTCTAAGTTCAAGATTCACAAGAAAGTGTCAAGATTAGGGTTCCAATCTTTAGACTAAGAAACCTAAGGTTCGTGGGGCTATCCTAAAACTCATGGGCATAGGTTTTATGATTTCTTCAAAATTATATATGTATATATATATATATATATATATATATATATATATATATATATATTTATGATATTAGCTTTAGTAAATTGTTTCAATAACATGCCTTGTGAAACCAATTTGTTGAAATTATGTTATTGTTATGGGGTTTCTCTAAAGTTTTGGTTTATACATTTTGTGCTTACTTGATTTGAATTCGAAAGATGATATACAAATGTAACTTGTGAGATTTCACTCCCCATGATGACATTTATGGATTCTGCATGATATGTATTATAAATTGTTTTGAGAGCATGATTTAATAGTCCTTGTTGATCATATTTAACTATGTATGGGATGATTTATGAATGAGGTTAGCTTATTGTGTCTTAAAGGATTTTCCCTAATCATTGTGCATGTGTTGAATAAATGTTATGACCACCACATCTTAATGTCTTGTAAAGAAAAATGGGATGCATGATTTTTATATGACTTTGATAATAATCCACGTGTGATTTGATAAAATCTTTAGTGGTCATTTACAAGTTTTGAGTGAGAAGGGTTATGTAATTGATATGATATGAATGACTTGCAAGTATGGGTGTGATGATACCCTGTTGTAATGTGCCCTTAATAACAATGAGAAAAAAATTGTTAGAAATCATGTATTACATTTTAAGAGGCTAAGAATTAGGCTTAAAGAGAGCTAGACGGTTACCCAAAAAAAGCACGAGTCGAAACACTCCATCTTGGAAATCGTGGTTTGACGACCCGAGATAATGATATCTTACTTTGTGGTCTTATGTACCTTTATTCATGTCATCCCAACTTGGGACTAAGGTTAGGATCCATGCTTTGTGGTCTTGTGCACTATCATGACATGTTGATTTGATTGGGAGTTATGGCACTATGTTTTGTGGTTTTGCGTGTCCCCCTTACTAATACCCCAATCCTTGTGGCAAACTGGGATAGGGGGTTTGGCCGCCGAGTCAAGGGTGAATCCCATATAGCCCATGGGATTTGTCACGACCCAAATCGGGGCCCTGACCATGACGAGCATTCCCGAACCCGAAGGCCCAAAACACCCTCTTTGGTAATCATGCACATAATTCATATGATCAAAGTAATACGGAATAGACACAATAATATGGAAACATGGTCAACAATTTAAAACAGTTAAAGTCCTGAAAACATGCCTAACAATATTTAATAAACATCCGCAACAGTCTGTGAAATCTCTACTGACATACTATCTGAATAACTGGGATAAGGCCCCCAGCAAACCAAAAACCATACTGAAATAAGTACCTAAATGACTAGGCCTTCCGAAGCAAAGAAGGATCACCAACGGAACTCTGAGACAACCCTGTCTGTAGACTCTACTGAGGATCTGAACTCCTAGAATGCACCTCAGTACCTGGGAAGAAGGAGAGTTAGCATAATTGTACTGGCACACGAAGCAATCCAAAATAGAGTAACTGAACACACACACACACACACACATATATATATATATATATAATACGTGAGAGAAAATTTTCATCAAACATTATGCATAAAACAGTTTTTGAAAACACATGGGCACCTTCTAAAAACATGTAACCTGTCTGTAAATCTCAAACTCTGATCTGTGTATTACTTCTGAGTTAGGTGGAATCCCCTACAAGTCTGATATTCCATGGGCAATATAGAATCTACCATTGACTCGGTGGGGAAGCGTCCAACCCGAGTATGCCGCAAGGGTTGGAGTTCCTGAATCTGATAAGCCACACGACACTTAAGTCAGCGTATAATAATATACCCAGGTCGGAAAACCATAGTTTTAGGCAATGAGTTGCTTGAACTCAAGACCTCTTCAGGGAACCACCTAACATCTCTGTGTGCCTATTTTTAAACTTTTCTGTACATGCAACATTCTGAATGTTTAAAATCATGATAGTCTAAAATGTCTATTAATCTGAGTCTGATATGGCATTGGTCTGAATTGGTATCGTCATACCAAGACTTGCAAGTCATGATTTCTGAGCCATAATACATTAAGCTAAATATTTCATTTAAAGCATAATTTAGACCACCAAAACATTCAACTGCCATAGAAGATTTCGAGTTTCGAAAAACAAGTCAAAATCATGCAAAAGCTTCATCAACATATGGTGGTCTAGTGCCTTTAGTAAATCCATGCACTCTTTCATTACATGCATTATGAAAATTAAACATTCATGCTAGATTCCCTCTTTAGTGATATAAAACCACCTTTAAATCATAACAAGAGTTCAATCATTTCACATAGTGCTTTTCAAGGATGCATTGCAAAATAATTCATATGCTATGAGAAATCTGAAAAATTCATAATAAGAGGGAATTCACAGAAAATCATGCCCTCAACAAGAATTCATTCTTAAATACACGGTTTCACACATTCATATTCTCAAATCACTTTGGGGAAGGTCAAAAGACCAAAACAATGATGTTAAAACATTTAATACATGAATATATACATAGATTCTAAAACCCTATTCTAAAACATGATTTTTCTATGCCATGAGAATTTAGGAAAACACCGCATACCTCTATTTCGGAAAATAATGGGTTCTTCTTGAAGCCTGTAGATTGGGGATTCCAAATCTCTAATCAATTTTGAAAACCCACGGTTGAATATTAATTTATTTGGATTTCTAGTTTGAAACCCTTGGGAGTGTTCTTGAGAATTTTTAGATGAATGTGGATATATTTTGAAGAAATGGAGACTGAATTTTGTGTTTATGGCTGAATAAGGGTGGGAAAACGACCATTTTGCCCCAAAAACGGAGTGTTTAAGTCACTTGAAACCATAAGATATGAGCCGCATATGATATCGTATATATTTATATAGGTACCGCATATGATATCGCCTATATTTACATAGGCACCGCATATGATATCGCCTATATTTACATAAGCGCCGCATATGCTATCGCATATGCTTTCCAGTGGCCATGTGCGATTGGTTAGGCGACGCATTCTACTTTGAAAGGCCATAACTTCTTGCTCGGGTGCCGAATTTTAGCAAAATTAGTATCGTTGGAAAGCTAACTCGAAAAAATATCATTTTACACATAGTAGGCTCTCTAATTCGACATATACAAAGAGTCATGGTCGATAGAAGTTGACACAAATTATAATGTCCACTTAAACTTAATCGATCGAATTAGTTTTCAACTTATCCTTGAGTCAAAGGACCTCTATTTTCTAAATTCAAGCTTGAATGGATTCACATATTACATAAATAATTAATATGCCATATTGGCATAGGATATATGGCTTTGGGATTATCAATGCATCGGAATCATGGTCTATATCATAACCCAAAATGCGGGGCGTTACATTATCACTCCTTAGGATCATTTATCCCCGAATAATGATGCGGGACACAGAAAGATACGATTTCAAGCATAATAAGAACTAGGAAAGATAAGATAGGAATAGTACCTTCTGTTTCATCATCCATCGAAGAAAACAAATTGGGATATCTAATTATCATGTCATCTTATGACTCCCAAGTTGCTTCTTCAACTTTCTGATTCCTCCATAATACCTTCACTGAGGCTATCTCTTTGCTCCTCAACGAGCTCTTCTTCGTAAGAAAAGGAATTTGTCACTTTGATATCCTCTACTGGCAATACCAAAGAATGGTCTCCAATGGATTTCTTCAACATGGATATATAGAATACCGGATGAACGGAACCCAAACTTGCAGGTAATTCTAGTTCAGAAGCAACTCTACCAATCTTTCTCAGAATCTGATATGGACCTATATAGCGAGGGCTCAATTTACCCTTTTTTCCAAACCGTATAACTCCTTTCATAGGAGAAACCTTGAGAAACACCCAATTATCAACTTCAAACTCTAATTCTCTTCTCCAAACATTGGTATAGGTCTTCTGATGACTCTGAGTATCCTTGAGTCATTCTCTAATGATATTCACTTTCTCCATCGCCTGATGAACAAGATCAGGCCCATATAAATGAGTCTCACTCACTTCATACCATTCTATCGGAGACCTACATCTCCTCCTATACAAAGCCTCAAAAGGAGCCATCTTGATGCTGGCATGGTAACTATTATTGTAAGCAAATTCAATTAGTGGAAGGTAATCTACCCAATTATCTTTGAAATCAATGACACATGCCCTCAACATATCCTTGAGGGTCTGAATGGTACGCTCAGCTTTCCCATCCATCTGAGGGTGGAAAGCTGTGCTCAAATTCACTTATGTATCTAAACCCTTCTAAAAAGATCTCCAGAACTGAGATAAAAATTGCGTACCTCTATCGGATATAATGGACACTAGTGCCTCATGCAACCAAACTATCTCCTCAATGTAAATCTTAGCATAACCCTCTCCCAAATAATTGTTAACCAATCTACAATCACCCATATAGAATCATACTGGTTTTGGGATCTCGAAAGTCATGTAATGAAGTCCATGGTTATCATCTCCCACTTCCATAAAGGCAGGGCTATCTCTTGGGAAGTACCAACTGGCCTCATGTGTTCTACCTTCACTCGTTGACAGTTCAAACACTTGGACACAAAATCAGCTACATCACATTTTATGTTATTCCACCAATACAAGGTTTTCAGATCATGGTACATCTTAGTAGAGCCTGGGTGAACGACATACCTCAAAGTGTGTGCCTCATCAAGGATTCTTTCCTACAATCCATCAACATTCGAAATGCACAACCTACCCTGAAATCTTAGAACACCATCCCCACCAATTTCAAATAACATAACCTTTTGTTGACCCACATCTTTCTTGATATGCATCAAGATGGGATCTTTAACCTGCTTCTCCTTAGCTTCAGCACAAAGAGATGACTTATCTAACTCATGAACAATTACCCCTCCATCTTCGAAATCTAAGAGCCACACTTCTAGATTTGTAAAGCGGTGAATATCCTTCACCATCTCTTTCTTTTCTTCTTTTATATAAGAAAGGCTGCCCATAGACAACCTGCTGAGGGCGTCAGCTACAACATTTGCCTTTCCCGGATAGTTATACAGGCTCATATCATAGTCTTTTAGAAGCTCCATCCAGTTCCTCTGCTTGAGGTTCAATTCTTTCTGTGAGAAAACATAATGAGGACTCTTGTGGTCAGTGAATATATCAATGTGAACACCGTATAAGTAGTACCACCAAATCTTAAGTGCAAACACCATAGCCGCTAACTCCAAATCATGGGTGGGGTAGTTTCGCTCGTGCACCTTCAATTACCTGGATGCATAAGCCACTACCTGATAACGCTCAATCTACAGCTCTCGTGGGAGTGTAAAGCGGTCGTTAGCAAATATAGAACCCAACCTGGGTTGGGTATCGATCCCACAGAGAATAGCTTGGCCAACAAGCAAGAGAAATTACTAGACTTTTAGTGCAAGTCTCGTAGGAAAGGGGGGATTGTAGTATGTAACCAAAACAAGAATGTAAGAACTGAAAATAGCAAAATAAAGAGAGATTGTCACGTGTGTTGTAAACAATGAGAATTGAGGCGTTGGGGTTATGTCCACCTTCTGAGGTATACGTCTCTATTGGCTATGAGTGTGTAGAGTCTTGACATGTAATTGCTTATAGAGAATTGTAGTCGATGGTAAATCCAAGCGTCTCTCGACCTAAACAAGGACTATTTCACTTTAACTCTCTCGAGCTTAAAGCGTGACTAACGGTACGAATTCTCCAAGAAGTTAGTCCAGGTACGGCACTAGCTTTTTAATAGGAAAGGGTGTCCTACTACCTTGACATTATCTCTTTTCCAGACAAATAACTTTTCTCTCGAACAAGTCAGATGTTAGACTGGCGTTGGTCTATGCGTCTTCTTTTCTAGACAAATAACCTTTCTCTCGAACAGGTTAGATGTTAGAATGGCGTGTTCTTGTGTTTGAACCGCAAAGAATGTAGATTTAAGATGAAGAGAATAATGATATAAGCAATATACTTGTCTTGAACTCACAAACTCATAGCTATAGATAGTAACTCATTCGGCTTCCATAACCCCAACTAAGAGATTTAGTTACCCATGAATGCGAAGGATATCACGTTTTGCATGGTGGATGGCGTGAATAGTAGGTGTTTGGCGTGTGGTTTTAGTGATTCCGTAGCAAGTAACGATTCTCTTGTTGTGGAATTTAAGAGTAGAAGAATGAAGAATTGAGAATGGGTTGTAGGAAGATGTCTTAATTGTAAGGAGATGAATGAATTGTCAGAATGTCTCCCCCCCTTTTCTTCTTTCTTTTGAAAATCTCTAACATGATAGGGTATTTATAATACTCCTATCCTACTCCTACTAAACTAATAAAATAAATAACCAAATCCTAATATACTAATGAAATCCTTGACCCAATTGTACTAGGGTAAGGTTACAAAATTATAATCCAAATAGAATGATGAAACACATAACCTAATTGCACTAGGTTAATGTATTATGGCAAAAATCCAGCTTTGTGTCTGTAAGTCCCAAAGTCTTCAGAAATGCTGTTTTAGCCCGGGACAGATTTTCCATGCAGCAGATTTAGTCCTTTATGCGTCCAGCTCCTTTCCATCTCGTTTGTGAGCTTTCTTTTGCGTCAAGTAAGCCATAAATTGCTGTATTTTGCATCATTTATACCTGAAACTTTCCTAATCACATTTGTTAGCTCATTTACAGGAAAAAGGACTAAAAGTGTACGAAATAGATAATTAGTTCTCGAAACTAGGCTAAAATATGGGCAAAATATATTGATATAGGCGCGTAATTTCGCCTATCATCACTACCTTACTATGCTGCATCAACACACAACCAAGTCCTACACGAGACACATCACAGTATACCACAAAGCCATCTACACCCTCGGGAAGGGTCAAAACAGGTGCAGTGGTCAGATTATCTTTCAACTTCTTAAGACTATTCTCACATAGATCAGACCATACAAACTTTACCTTTTTCTGAGTCAATTTAGTGAGTGGAGCAGCTGTGGAAGAAAAACTCTCTATGAACCTTCTGTAATAACCCGCCAAACCCAAGAAGCTCTGAATATCGATTGAAGTCATGGGTCTGGGCCATTTTCTCAATGCTTCAACTTTCTGGGGATCCACTCTTATCCCATCACTGGATACAATATTCCCCAAGAAGGCAATAGCATCTAACCAAAATTTACACTTAGAAAATTTGGCATACAGCTGATGATCCTTAAGGGTCTGAAGAATAATTCGGAGGTGATTGGCATGATCCTCTTTACTCTTAGAATAGATCAGAATATCATCAATAAATACAATGACGAACAAGTCAAGAAGCTAATGGAATACTCTATTCATAAGATCCATGAAGGTTGTAGGGGCGTTATTCAACCCGTAGGACATGACTAGAAATTCGTAGTGACTATATCGGGTACGGAAGGATGTCTTGGGTATGTCTGACTCCCTAACTTTCAACTGATGATAACCCAAACGAAGGTCTATTTTTGAAAAACACTTGGCACCTTAAAGCTGGTAAAAATAATCGTTGATCCTAGGAAGAGGATATTTATTTTTAATCGTGACCTTATTCAGCTAACGGTAGTCTATGCACATATGAAGGGAACCATCTTTATTTCGCACAAAAAGTACAGGCGCGCCCTAAGGAGACACACTGGGGCATATACAACCCTTATATAAGAGATCTACTAACTGTTCTTTCAACTTTTTTAGTTCTGCAGGAGCCATTCTATATGGCAGAATGGAAATAAGACAAGTTCCTAGCAACACATCAATACCAAACTCAATCTCCCTATCAGGTGGTATTCCTGGGAGATCATTTGGAAAGACTTTTGGGAGTTTTTTAACTACAGAAATAGATTAAAGAGGAAGACTCTTGGCATTGGAGTCCTTAACTCGGATAAGGTGGAACAAGAAACCTTTAGAAATGAGTTTACAGGCTCTGAGATAGGATGTAAAGTGCCCTCTGGGTGCTAAAGAATGTCCTTTCCACTCTATCACTAGTTCGTTTGGGAAAGAAAAAGTAACCCTTCGAGTCCTACAATCTAATATGGCATAGCATGAATGGAGATAATCCATTCCTAAGATAACATCAAAAAACAACCATATCTAACTCTATGGGATTTGCTAACGTATCCTGGCTACCAACAGTCACAACACAACCCCTGTACACCCTCCTAGAAATAATTGAATCCCCCACCGAGGTGGAAATAGAAAAGGGTTCAGAAATCACACTAGGCTTAAATCCAAAACCAACAGCCACATAAGGGGTCACATAAGATAAAGTAGATCCGGGATCAAGTAACATATAAACATCACAAGAAAAGATTTGTTACATACCGGTAACAACATCTGGGGAAGCTTTCGCCTTCTGGTGGTTGTTCAAAGCATATAACCGGTTGCGATTGTTCCAGGCAGTTGATATGGATCCCTTATGAGGTGGGGGTGGTGCTGAAGAATTTGGCTGAGACTTTGCACCACCAACATTCTTTCTAGCAGATGGACATTTCCTATGAATGTGACCCATTTGACCATATAAATAACACACTAACGAGTCCAACTGACACCTTCCCAAATGATTTCTACCACAAGTATCACACCATAGAAAATTACAATGCTGCTGAGCAACACTACCCTGTGACTAAGTATCCTAAGCTCTGGTTCCATGGTTAGTCTGAAAACTCTGAGATCGTCTATCTGCTGGTGGTCGGGGTACTGAGGCACTGGCAGTAGACTGTGCATTACCCCAATTCTTCTATTTCTGCCATTTATTTCCCCACTTACCACCCTGAGGCTGACTGTGACTCTGGTCGGCTGATTTGGCTCTTTTTATTTGTCTTTCCACCTCTCTAGCTTTAGAGATCTTCTTCTTTTTCTCTTCTACCTGCTGCATATTAATGGTCATCCTAGCAAAGTCTAACTCCTTATTCAATATTTCCCCCTAGCACTCAAGCACCAGGTTATCAGAAAGGCCGGATGCAAATTTCCTTATCCGAGCTCTCATATTACTAGTCAACTCTGGTGCATAGTGGGCTAGTTTATTAAACTTCAAAGTGTACTCCTGGACACTCATATTTCCCTTTTTCAAATTCATAAACACTTCCTCTTTGGCCTCCCTCAACTCCAAAGAAAAGAATCGATCAAGGAAAGCTTCCACAAATTCGCTCCAAACTGTGGGCTAAGCACTCTCACTTTTTGCATCCTCCTAGTTGGCATACCATTGGTTCGTAACATCCTTAAGCTGATAACTTGTTAGTTCCACCCCTTCAACCTCATCCACATTCATTACCTTAAAGATCTTTTCCATCCAATCCATGAACTCCTGTGGATCGTCCTCTATCTTGGTGCTAGTGAACTTAGGTGGGTTCATTTTCATAAAATGCCGACCCTAGTAGCCTCAGACATAATAAATACAGACCCAATATCTTTTGATCGTTGAGCCTGGTTATCTACCAATTGTGTCAGCATATAAATAGACCATCTAAATTCTTTATTTGAAATATCTCTCTAAGCAGTCGGGGGATGGTTGACATTAGTCCATAGAGCCCGAGGTGGATTGGTCGGGACTGGAGGGACTCCCAGAGTAATGACAAGTTCTAGAGTGTGAGCTCTGTTATGGGTCCGCATCCCATGGGTGGGACGGAACTCATCTGCCTGAGCATTCTGATCGATGATACAACATGGAGGCATAACTGTGTTTCTGAAATACAAGAGATCATTGATTAGGGGACAGTTCAGAATCTGAAGCACAAACTAAATCACAAAGAAGGGAAACATTTCCTAAATGCCTAGTAGCCCCTTGCTTATAAGTGTGGCGTGCTATACACCCATAACCAAGACTCTACTTGACGTGATTTCACAGACACCCTGGGACCATGAACCTAGCTTTGATACCAAGTTTGTCAAGACCCAAACTGAGGACCTGGCCGTGATGAGCATTCTCGAACCCGAAGGCTTAGAACGCCCTTGTCTATCTGGTAATCATACACATAATTCATATAATCAAAGTAATATGGAATAGACACAATAATACGGAAACATAGTCAACAATTTAAAATAGTTAAAGTCCTGAAAACATGCCCAACAATATTTAATAAATATTTGCAACAGTCTGTGAAATCTCAATTGACATACTATCTGAATAATTGGGACAAGCCCCCAGTAGACCAAAAACCATACTAAAATAAATACCTAAATGACTAGGCTTTCCGAAGCAAAGAAGGCTCACCAACTGAACTCTGAGACAACCCTTTTTGTAGACTCTAATAAGGATCTGGACCCCTAGACTGTGCTTCAGTACCTGGGAGGAAGGGGGGTCAGCGCAATTGTGCTGGTATGCGAAGCAATCCAAAATAAAGTAGTTGAACATATATATTTATAATACATGAGAGCAAATTTTCATCAAAAATTATGTATAAAACAGTTCCTAAAAACACATGGGCACCCTCTGAAAACATGCAACCTATCTGTAAATCTTAAACTCTAATCTGTGTATTACTTTTGAGTTAGGTGGTATCCCCTACAAGTCTGATATTCCACGGGAGATATGGAATCCGCCATTGACTCGGCGGGAAGCCTCCAACCTGAGTATGACACAAGGGTTAGAGTTCCTAAATCTAATAGGCCACACGACAATTAAGTCAGTCTATAATAATATAACTGGGTCGGCAAACCACAGTTTTAGGCAATGAGTTTCTTGAACTCAAGCACTCTTCAGGAAACTACCTAACATCTATGTATGCCTATTTTTAACCTTTTCTGTACATGCAACATTCTAAATGTCTAAAATCATGATAGTCTGAAATGTCTATTAGTCTGAGTCTGATACGGCATTGGTCTGAATTGGTATCGTCATACCAAGAATTGTAAGTCATGATTTCTGAGCCATAATACATTAAGCTAAATATTTCATTGAAATCATAATTTATACCACCAAAAACATGCAACTGACATAGAAGATTTCGCATTTCGAAACTCAAGTCAAAATCATGCAAAAACTTCATCAACATATGGTGGTCTAGTTCCTTTAGCAAATCCATGCACTCTTTCATTACATGCATTATGAACATTAAAAATTCATGCTAGATTCCCTCTTTAGTGATTTAAAACCACCTTTAAATCATAACAAGAGTTCAATCATTTTATATAGTGCTTTTCAAGGATGCATTGCAAAACAATTCATATGTTATGAGAAATCTAAAAAATTCATAATAAGAGGGAATTCACCGAAAATCATTCTTTCAAAGAGAATTCATTCCTAAATACATGGTTTCATACATTCATATTCTCAAATCACTTTGGGGAAGGTCAAAAGACAAAAACAATGATAAAATATTTAATACATGAATATATACATAGATTCAAAAACCCCATTCTAAAACATGATTTTTCTATGCTCATGAGAATTTAGAAAACCCCCGCGTACCTCTATTTTGAAAAATAATGGGTGCTTCTTGAAGCCTGTGGATTGGGAATTTCTAATCTCTAATCAATTTTGAAAACCCACGGCTGAATCTTGATTTATTTAGGCTTTTAGCTTGAAACCCTTGGGAGTGTTTTTGAGAATTTTTAGATGAATATGGATGTATTTGGGAGAATTGGGGACTGAATTTCGTGTTTATGGCTGAATAAGGGTGGGAAAAGGACCATTTTCCCCCAAAACAGAATGTTTAAGTCACTTGAAACCATAAGATATGCGCCTCATATGATATCACATATATTTACATAGGCACCGTATATGGTATCAGATATATTTATATAGGTGCCGCATATGATATCTCCTATATTTACATAGGCGCCGCTTATGCTATCGCATATGCTTTCTAGTGTCCATGTGCGATTGGTTAGGTGACACATTCTACTTTGAAAGGTCATAACTTCTTCCTCGGGTGTCGAACTTTAGCAAAATTGATATCGTTGGAAAGCTAACTCAAGAACCTATCATTTTACACATAGTAGGTTCTCTAATTAGATATATACATAGAGTCATGGTCAATAAAAGTTGACAAAAATTATAATGTCCACTTAAATTTAATCGATCAAAGTAGTTTTCAACTCGTCCTTGAGTCAAAGGACCTCTATGGTCTAACTTCAAGCTTTAATAGATTTACATACTATGCAAATAATTAACATACCATATTGGAATAGGATTTATAGCTTTGGGATTATCAACGCATCGTAATCATGGTCTATATCGTAGCCCAAAATGCAGGGCATTATAGGATTGCAGACTTGTAGGGTGTACTGTCTGTCTCAGAAGTAAAATAAAAAGTGGAGTCATGGTTTAAGGAATTTTCTTGATGTTCATAAGAATATGCCCATCTTCTTTTCACGTACAATTTGCTAAATTGATTTATGAAATGCTCCAACTTATGTTAGATCAACACTATATTACTTTGGATTGCTCTTTGTACCAGTACAATTATATTGACCCCCTATATTTCAGGATCAGAGGCTTAGTACTGAGGCTCCACTAAGCAGTGGATCATTGTCAGGATTTTGAAGTTGGTGAGCCTCCCTTATTTTGGAAGGGCTTGTCTCATGTGATTTTTCATTTGGTTTTTAGTTAATGGTCCGGATATAATACCCCAAACTTTATTTAAGCTTAATTTAGCCTTAGAATATTAAGGTATGACTTTCGAAGTGAAATATAAGGATGTTTTATAGAAAGCAGTCAAAACTGCCCAGGTGCGATGGAGAGGGCCGACGTATCATCAAGCTAGCAATGAACCATTGCAGAGGAGGCAGTGAGACCTTATTCTGGTAAGAAGTGATGGTAAGTCCAATTTACCATCGATCTAGTAATGGACCATCAAACCAACCATCGTAGGCAAGGAAGAATGTCCAATTCTAGCTCAGGTGTGACGGTCAGTCGCACCCACCATAGCCTATTTTGTTCAGTGATTATAATTCATTTTTAAAAGGAATTTTTGGTCTTTTTCCACCTTTTTACACTCAGATATATCAAAAATGAAGCACATAGCTTCACATTCTTCAAAGACATCAAAAACTAGGGTTTTCTCTCAAGATTAACCCTCTAGAGTGAATCCAAATCTTCCTCCAAGAAATTCAAGAACTCACCATAGATTTTACAAAGTGAGTTAAGATTCAAGGTTCCCAAGTCAAAATCTTCAAGAACCCTCACTCAATAGTACAAAAAATAAAGAGTCTCAAGAAAGCTTGTTCATCTAAATTCATAATTTAAGGTATGTGGGGTTTGAACAAGGACACTCCTTTCGTCCTTGTGCCCAAAAGTTGTTTTAATTACAAAAATATATGGTTTTACATGCTTTCTTATGAAATTGAAGTATGGGTTTATACCCTATGTTGTTATTCCTTGAGATTATAATGGTTTCAATGTTTTGAAAATTTAAGTATATGAGTATGTTGAGATTATAATGCACATTGCTGAAAATTTCCAGATTTTTATATGATTTATGAATCTTTATGATATCTAGTATGCATTTTAATGCGTCTTAACTTGATATTATTATGGGACATTAAGCCTTACTTGAGATTTGTAATTTTATGTACTTTTGTGCTCTAAGCACCCATGGTTTGAGTATTTTGAGATTGTTGAGAAAGTTTTGACCTTGATGGTCATAGTAACTTTGAAATCCACTTTACTAAATGAGATTACAGATTTTATAGTTGGGTTCTTTATGAACTATGAGATTATTTTAAAGTGTATTTCCATGAGATGAGCATAGCTAACTAAAGGGAGTAGTATTTATCACCAAGTCAGGCAAGTTACTATGGTTTCATACCCCAGAACTATGCACCAGCATAGGTTTGAGATTTATGGCCTGAGGCTGAGATAGTGATCACTGAGTTGAGGTTATACTCCCTGGAAAGAGTATGACTCGTCTCCCTAAAGTGAGGTTTCTTCCTTAGGAGGACAAGACGTTGGACTCCATGAAGATCGCATGGTGTATGTCGGTTAAGAGAACCTCCCTAATAGTAAGATTTTTAGAGTAGTTTCTCAAAGTAAAATTTTCCCAAGAAGAAAGTAGTTTTCCCTACTAGTAAGCCTAAGCAATCAATTTCTAAAGTAAAGTATGTTCCTTGATATGAGATATTTTCTCTAAAACTTTGAAAGATATCCTGGCCAGTAAATACTTTTAGATACTAAGTGTAAAGGCTCACAAACTTATTCAATTATTGTTTCACTTTAGATTTAAGTTTTAAAATTTCAGTCTTAGCTCTCAGATACAGAGGTGAGCACTTTACCACTTAGTCTATATAGTTTGAGAAGGGAATAGACCTACATATTTTATAAATAGTATATTGACTCAAGATATTTATACTACACATTCTATTATTTATAATTTACAAGATATTCATTTTTGAGATTATTCGAGCTATGTGAGTCAGTTATATTAGCATGCATGATTTATATAAAGATTGATGATATTATTATTTTAAGTATTGCATACACCCCCATATACTAAGTACATCCTTAAAGTACTGATCCACATATACATCTGTGTGCTACATTGTCTCATAGTGTAGGTTTAGGTGCTCAGTCTCAATAGCGACAGTGATATTTGAGTACCCTTATCTACACGTTAGCAGTTGGTGAGTCCTCATGGTTTGAGGACCTATATATACAACTTTCCTACTTTTATAGTGTTTTGAGTATTATTTTTATCTCAGTTTGAGTCAATTGCGAGTTTGTCCAAACGGATCTCTAGTTTAAGTAGTAGAGGCTTTGTCAGACTGAACTATCAGTGGAGTTTTAGAGTTTTTGGTATTGTGCTATCCAAACTATGTTCCTTTGGTATTTTAGTTATGATATGATATGAAAATACCTATATTTTGCTCTGTTTGTAGTTAAAGTAAGTTACAAACCTAGTAGCAAGCTCAAAGGTTTAGCTTGGGGCTACTTCTAGCCTTAAGTACCATGTGGCATCTCGGGATAAGATTTTGGGTTGTTACAAACTTGATATCAGAGCCTAAGGTTTAAGGAGTCCTAGGGAGTCTTACAAAATGCGTTAGGTAGAGTCTTGATCATTGGTGTGTAGCGCGCCACATCTATGAGCAAGAGGCTACAAGACGTTTTAGGAAAAAGTTGTTTCTTTCTTTCAGATTAAATCATGCCTACAGTTGTCCCTCTCATCTAATAATTCATGATCTATTATTATAAAAAATTCCTCCCCAAAGGGCGAACGCCCGTAAAAATAGTAATTAGCAACCTCAGCTGTTGATCCCTTTAATGAGACTATGTTTCATGCTGAGTTTTGGGTGGACTTTTAGGTATTAGCCCAAGCAGTCATAACAAATATTCAGGTGAATAACCAGGCCATAATTCCATATCATCAGGGAGGTGACTTAGCTGCTGCTAGGATTCATGATTCCATGCAGATGAATCCACTAGAGTTCTCTGGGTCTAAGGCTGGTGAGGACCTATAGTTATATCTTGAGAAGGTGAGAAAAATCACCCAAGTC
The DNA here is from genome assembly GCF_002878395.1 of Capsicum annuum. Lineage (NCBI taxonomy): Eukaryota > Viridiplantae > Streptophyta > Magnoliopsida > Solanales > Solanaceae > Capsicum > Capsicum annuum. Next base: position 246,974,651 of record NC_061111.1, on the reverse strand, counting down.
ATGCATATCTCTGAGGAAGAGAGTGTAGAGCTGGAATCTTATTTTCTGAAAGACATTGCTTATGACTGGGTTGCTGCATGGAGGAAGAATAAAGACGAAGATACTGCCCCTATTACTTGACATGTGTTCCAGGATACGTTTTTGGACAAGTTCTTTCCGTTAGAGATAAGGAAAGAAAAACTATAGGATTTTATGAACTTGACACAGGGCTCTATGACTGTTAAGAAGTACTGCTTAAAGTTCAACCAGTTAGCCAAATATGCTCCTGATATGATGGTTGACACCCGATCTAGTATGAGCAAGTTTGTGACTGGTGTGTCTGGTTTGGTGCTGAAAGAGTGTAGGACTGCTATGCTTAATAGAGATATGGATCTATCTAGGTTGATGATGTATGCTCAGTAGATTGAGGTACATAAGAAAAGGGAGAGAGATAGAGTAAGGGGAAATAAGAGGGCTAGATCGGAGCAGTTTGAGCATGGCCAGACTAGATCCTATGGAGGGAACCGGCCCCACTTTCAGAATTGTTCATATATGTTAGCACCTTCATCAGCTAGTGATCCCATGCCCATAAATAGGCAAGAGCAGAGGAATAGGCCTTCTATGTCCAGATCCTAAAATAGTAGAAGTAACAGAACTTATTATCCTCCATGTACTAAGTGTGGTAGGGACCATCCTGATGAGTGCTTAGCCAATTAGAAGGGGTTGTTTTGGTTGTGGTAAGATGGGCCATAAACTTAGAGAGTGCCCGCATATTAGGTAGGGGAGCAGAGATGTTTGACCTAAGACTCAAGCTACTAGTGCACTCGCTCCTTTATCCTATCCAACCTCTCCTCAGGGCCCTCATCCAGTATAGTTGGCGGTCAGCATCAAAATAGATTCTATGCCTTACCATCCCATCAGTAATAGGAGGGTTCTCCAGATGTTGTTACTGGTATGCTCTGTGTCTTTCACTTTGATATTTATGTGTTGTTGGACCTTGGGTCAAGTTTATTTTATATGACCCCGTTAGTTGTTGTTAATTTTGCAATAAGTCCCGCAAAGATTCCTGAGCCTTTCCTGGTTTCTACTCCAGTAAGTGAGTCAGTTATTGTTAAGCAAGTGTATAAGAAGTGTCCCGTCACTATTCTTCATAGAGTCATATTTGCTAATTTGATAGAGCTAGATATAGTGGATTTTGATATTATTCTGGCTATGTATTGGCTTCACTCTTGTTATGCATCTATATATTGTCGTACTCATGTGGTTAAGTTTTAGTTTCCTGATGAACCAGTTCTTGAGTGGTCTGGAAGCTCAGTATCTCGTAAGAGTTATTTTATATCCTATCTTAAAGCTAGAAAGCTAATATCCAAATGTTGCATCTACCATCTAGTTTGGGTTGAGGACACTAAGTCTGAGGCTCCGACTATTTAGTCAGTCAGTATAGTTAAAGAGTTTCCTAATGTCTTTTTGGAAGATCTCCCAGGGGTACCTCCTAATAGAGAGATAGAATTTGGGATTAACCTTCTTCTCGATACACATCATATTTCTATTCTTCCATACCATATGGCCCCTACAGATATTAGGGAGTTGAAAGAGCAACTCAAATATCTTCTATTCAAAGGTTTCATATGGCCTAGTGTTTCTCCTTAAGGCACACCTATCCTATTTATGCGGAAGAAAGATGGTTCTTTACGTATGTGCATTGACTATCATCAGCTTAATAAGGTCATAGTCAAGAATAAGTACCCTTTTCCTAGAATTAATGACCTATTTGACCAATTGTAGGGTACAAGTTATTTTTTGAAGATAGACCATAGATCCGACTATTATCAGCTTAAAGTGAGGGAATGTGATATTCCAAAGACATCCTTTCGAACCCGCTATGGTCCTTTTGAGTTTCTAGTCATGTATTTCGGGCTAACCAATGCTCCAGCGGCTTTCATGGACCTCATAAATTGAGTGTTCAAGCAGTATCTTGATATGTTTGTCATAGTGTTCATAGATGATATCCTTGTTTACTCCCGTACTAAGACTGACCAAGCATATCATCTTAGAATTGTCCTGCAAACTCTTAGAGATCACCACTTATTTGCCAAGTTCAACAAGTATGAATTTTAGCTAAGATTAGTAGCCTCTTTGGGTCATATTATTTAAGCAGAAGGCATTAGGGTCAATCCCCAAAAGACAAAAGCTGTAAGAAATTGGCCTAGACCTATTTCTCTATTTGACATTAGAAGTTTCTTGGGTCTAGATGGCTACTACCTCCATTTTGTTGAAGGTTTCTCTTCTATTGCATCCCCCAGAACCCGATTGACCCAAAAAAAAACTTAAGTTCCTTTGGTCAGATTTCTGTGAGAAGAGTTTTTAAGAGTTGAAGACTCAACTCACCTTAGTCCCTATATTGACATTTCCTGATGGTACATATGGTTTTGTGGTGTATTGTGATGCTTTTAGGGTTGGCTTGGGTTGTGTGTTGATACAGAGAGGTAAGGTTATAGCCTATGCCTCTAGACAGCTGAAGCCACATGAAAAGAATTACCCAACCTATGATCTTGAATTAGCTACTGTGGTCTTTGCTTTGAAACTATGGAGATACTATCTATATGGTGTTCATGTTGATGTGTTCACTGATTACAAAAGCCTGCAGTGTATGTTTACTCAGAGGGAGTTGAATCTTAGACAAATGAGGTGGTTAGAGTTGCTAAAGGATTATGATATGAGTGTGCTATATTATCCAAGCAAGGCCAAAGTAGTGGTAGATTCCCTTAGTAGGATGTCTATGGGCAGTATGGCTCATGTGGAGAAAGATAAGAAGGAGTTAGCTCATGATGTACATCAACTGGCTAGATTGGGTGTTAGGTTGCTTGATTCCACTAAAGGGAATATTTTGGTGCAAAGTAATTTCCAATCTTCTTTAGTTTTGTAAGTATAGGAGAAGCAAGACTTGGATGCTAGTTTGATCAGTCTGAAGGAGTCATTACAGGCCAAAAGGTAGAGGTTTTCTCCCAAGAGGGAGATGGTGTGCTGAGATATTAGAATAGATTGTGTGTTCCATGCATTGGTAACTTAAGGCAGAGAATTATGGCTGAGGCGCATGGTGCGGGGTATTCTATTCATCTTGGTGATACCAAGATGTACCGCGACTTGTGGGAAGTCTATTGGTGGAGTCGCATGAAGAAGGATATAGTAGAGTTTGTGGCAAAGTGTGTAACTTGCCAGCAGGTTAAGGTAGAGCATGAAAGTCCTGGTGGTGAAATGCAAGAGTTTGTTATTCCCACTTGGAAGTGGGAAGAGGTGAATATGGATTTTATGACCGGTTTTCCCTTTTTGCATCATCATTATGATTCTATTTGGGTTGTTATAGGCAGGTCGACTAAGTCAGCGCATTTCTTTCCAATGTATACATCTTTTACAGCTTAGGATTATGGTAGGTTGTATATTCGGGAGGTAGTAAGATTGCATAAAGTTCCTTTGTCTATCATCTTGGATAGGGGTACTCAGTTTATTTCCTAGTTTTGGAGAGCTTTTCAGAGGGGTCTTGTACCCAAGTGTATCTTAGATCCTCCTTTCACCCACAGATGGATGGTCAGGCTGAGAGGACCATCCAGACTCTAGAAGATATGTTGAGGGCATGTGCCCTTGATTTCAAGGGTAGTTGGGATGAGCATTTACCACTAACTGAGTTTACGTATAACAATAGTTATCACTCGATCATTCAGAAGGCCCCGTTTGAGGGTTTGTATGGAAGGAGATATAGATCACCCGTAGGTTGGTTTGAAGTGGGTGAGGCCGCTTTAGTTGGGCCTAATGCTGTGTTTGAGGCTATGGAAAAATTTAAGTTGATTAGAGAAAGTTTGAAGACAACCCAGAGTCTTCAGAAGTCATATACAGATGTAAGAAGAAGAGATCTTGAGTTTGAGGTGGGTGACATGGTGTATCTGAGGATTTCACCCATGAGAGGGGTGAAAAGGTTTGGCAAAAAGGGGAAGCTTAGTCCCCGTTATGTTGGCCTTTATAGAGTTTTGGGTCATGTTGGGAAGTTAGCTTATGAAGTTGAGTTGACTGCAGATCTATCAGTTGTTCATCCTATCTTTCATGTCTCCATGCTTAAGAAGAGCATTGGTGATTCCATTTTTGTAGATCCTTTGGATAGCTCAGATATTCAAACTAGTCTTTCAAACCAGACTAAGGAACAAAGAGGTTCCTTTGTTCAAAGTTCTCTGGCGGAACCAGTCCGTTAAGGGCACTACTTGGGAAGCCAAAGCATACATGCGAGCCAAGTATCCTCATTTCTTCTCCACAGACTCAAATTTAGCTGAAAGTACTACTCTTCCTTAATTCAGTTCCTTTCTAATCCTGTGTATCCAGCTATATAATTGTCTTCTCCATGAGCTCATCCATTCTATGAAGTACTCAAAAGTTTAGAATGACGTAGATTTAGTTTATAAAATTCATTCAGATGTGCATTCTCTGTATTCTTAGCCTAGCTAGAGATATTCGAGGATGAATGTTCCCAAGGGGGAGATATTGTAATACCCCAAACATTCCTTAATCTTAATTTAGCCTTTAGAAGATTAAGGGATGACTTCCTAAGTGAATAATGTTTAAATCAGATAGAGGATTCCTATTATTAAATTTTTATCATGTGGGAAATTGAATTATCTTTCCAATGATACCCATTTCATTGAAATCCAACACCAGAAGAGAAAGATATGGACATTTTAGAGAACGCAGTCAAAACTGCCCAGGTGCGACGGAGAGGACCGGCGGACTGGCGAGCTAGCGATGGATCATGGTCCAAACTATCTTAGAGGAGGCAGTGAGACCTCATTCTAGTTAGGCATAAAGGTAAGGCCGATAGACCATCGATCTAGCGACGGATCGTCAACCCAGCCGTCGCAGGCAAGGCAAAAAGTCTAATTCTAGCCCAGGTGCGACGGTCAGGGCCGACGGACTGTCGGGCCCTCGACAGAACGTTGCACCCACCGTTGTCTATTCCGTTCAGTTATTTTAAGTCATTTTTAAAAGGGCTTTTTGTTTTTTTTCATCTTTTTTTACACTCAGATATAGAGAAAATGAAGAACATAGCTTCACATTCTTCATAGACATACAAAACTAGGGTTTTCTCTCAAGATTAACCCTCTAAAGCGAACCCAAATCTTCCTTCTAGAAATTCAAGAATTCATCATAGATTTTACAAATTGAGTTAATATTCAAGGTTCCCAAATCAAAATCTTCAAGAACCCTCACTCAAGAGTACGAAAAAAAAGAGTCTCAAGCAAGCTTGTTCATCTAAATTCATAATCTAAGGTATGTGGGGTTTGAACAAGGACACTGGGTTTGAACAAGGACACTCCTTTCGTCCTTGTGCCCAAAAGTTATTTTAATTTCAAAAATATATGGTTTTACATGTTTTCTTAAGAAATTGAAGTATGGGTTTATACCTATGTTGTTATTTCTTAAGATTATAATGGTTTCAATGTTTTGGAAATTTAAGTATATGATTATGTGGAGATTATAATGCACATTGCCGAAAATTCCTAGATTTCTATATGATTTATGAATCTTTATGATATCTAGTATGCATTTTAATGCGTCTTAACTTGATATTGAATTATGGGTCATTAAACCCTATTTGAGATTTGCAATTTTATGAACTGTTGTGCTGTACACACCCATGGTTTGAGTATTTTGAGATTGTTGAGAAAGTTTTGACCTTGATGGTCATGGTAACTTCGAAATCCACTTTACTAAATGAGATTACAAATTTTATAGTTGGGTTTTTTATGAACCATGAGATTATTTTTAAGTGAATTTCCATGAGATGAGCATACCTAACTAAAGGGATTAGTATTTAGCACCGAGTTGGGTAAGTTACTATGGTTTTATACCCCAGAACTATGTGCCACCGTAAGTTTGAGATTTATGGGCCTGAGGCCAAGATAGTGATCACTGAGTTGAGGTTATACTCCCTGGCAAGAGTATGATGCCTCTCCCAAATGTGAGGTTTCTTTCTTCGAAGGACAAGATGTTGGACTCCATATAGATCGCATGGTATATGTCGGTTAAGAGAACCTCCCTAATATTTAAATTTTCAGAGTAATTTCTTAAAGTAAAATTTTCCCAAGAAGAAAGTAGTTTTCTCTACTAGTACTTGTAAGCAATCAGTTTCTAAATTAAAGTATGTTCCTTGAGGTGAGATATTTTCCCTAAAACTTTGAAAGATATCCTAGTCAGTAAAGATTTTTAGATACTAAGTGTAAAGGCTCACAAACTTATTCAATTATTGTTTCACTTTAGATTTCAGTCTTAGCTCTCAGATACAGAGGTGAGCACTTTACCACTTAGTCTATATGTTTTGAGAAGGGAATAGAACTATAGATTTCAGAAATAGTATATTTACTCACGATATTTATACTACACATTTCATTATTCATAATTTATGAGACATGCATTTTTGAGATTATTCGAGCTATGTAAGTCAGTTATATTTTCATGCATGATTTCTATAAAGATTGATGATACTATTATTTTAAGTATTACATACACCCCCATATACTAAGTACATCCTCAAAGTACTAATCCACATATACGTATGTGTGCTACATTGTCTCATAATGTAGGTTCAGGTGCTCAGTCTCAGCAGCGATAGTGATCTTTGAGTATTCTTATCTACACATCAGCAGTTGGTGAGTCCTCATGTTTCGAGGACCTATATCTGCAGTTTTCCCACTTTCATAGTGTTTTGAGTATTATTTTATCTTAGTTAGAGTCAGTTGGGGGTTTGTCCCAATGGCTCTCTAGTTTGAGTAGTAGAGGCTTTGCCAGACTAGACGATCAGTGGAGTTTTAGACTTTTCAGTATTGTGCTATCCAAATAGTATTCCTTTGTTATTTCAATTGAGATATGATATGATAATACCAATGATTTGCTCTGTTTGTAGTTAGAGTAAGTTACAAACCTAGTAGCAGGCTCAAAGGGTTAGCTTGGGGCTACTTGTAGTCGTAAGCACCATGTGGCATCTCGGGATGAGATTTCGGGTCGTTACACCGTCCGGGGGCCTTGTCTTGATTTTTAGATAGATGTTTTTTTAGTATTTTTAAAGATTTTACAGTCTGGTGTTAGATGTTTTTGAGTCTTTATTAGCTCATTCCAGTATTGAGTAGTTTGACATAAAAAGATGACCAAGTTTCCGTTTTATTTTTCTGCATTTATATAGTAAATTAATTATGCATGTGATTGCCAGTTAGAAAGGGGTTCTCGGGCCACCATGGTCCGAGATGCCTATTACGGCTAGGGTCCCTGCTCGGGTCATGAAAAATCCCTAGGACATACTAACACCCATATCAGCAAAACACAGTTCTAGGCAATGAGTTATCTGAACTCATGCATTCTTCGGGTAACCACCTAACTCTCTTAGAGCCCATTTTTAACCTTTTAAGACATACATCTTACTGAATCATGATCTAAAGTCTGAGAAAAATCTGTATTATGTTTTGTTCTGAGTCTGTCATGGCATTATCTATTTTGGTATCGTCATCCAAGACTTGCAAGTCATATATATATATACACCATATCATATTATGCTTTAGTCCTTTCAATCAAAATGAGTTAATTGACCACCAAAAATATTTAAACATCACATGAGAGATTCCATGATTCAAACGTGTGAAAACTCATGAAGGATACTCTCTTTTTAGTAATTTGGCAGTATGGTCATCTTGTTTCATCAAGCACATGAAAGTTCTTTATCAGGGAATATGAGAATTTATAAAACAAGGACAAAACCCCTCTCAATTCCATCATAAGGCAATAAAAATCCGTAGATGTTGGAAAAACACTTAAACTCAACTTTCAACCATCCACGTAAAACATTCTATAACATTTATAAGCAATAGGTTTCGTAACAAGAGAGGGAATTTACATACAACTTGCTTTCATATAAATTTCAGACCAATAACACATGTATACATGGAAACAGACCAAATTTGGGGAAACAACCTCATAATTAAAGAAAGATTTCATCATAAAATGGATTTAAAATCCATGTTCTTTAACCAAATTCAAAATCCACTTCGTGTAGGAAACAATATATAATTAAAGTTTATTTGAACAATACATATTATGCCCCATAAATTTTAGGATAGCCCTACATACCATAAGTTTCTTAACATGGGAATGAAACCCTAATATTAATGCTTTCTTGAAGGTTCTTGAACTTGGGGAGCTTGAATTCTTGATTACTTGGGAAAAGGGGAGGGTTTTCTTGAGAGAGAATTGGAGATGAAGGGAAAATCATGCCCCAATAGATATCCCAATTCGTGTTATGGACGATTTGGGTTGAGGGGTAAAAGACACAATTGCCCCTCAACCATTTAAATCATAACTGGATGGAATAATGTCACCGCAATGAGGTCTAAATCGCAGAAGTTGATTTCCCTCACCGCGGCGTGGTAAGTGTGATGATGGGAATAAGGTCGCGACGCGGTCTTATCGCGGTGACCCACTGGATTCATGATCCAAACATGCCCCAAACCTTGTCCGAAAAATTCAAAACTCTCCCGAGACATACTTTCTACTTCCTTGAATATATCTCAAAAATCAACGTCTCGGTGTCGGTAGGACCTAAATAAAAATCCTCGAAGCTTACAGTCCTAAAAATGACTAAGTCCCCAACACTTAGTGAAAATTTAAGGCCTTAAGCCCCTTATACATGCAACTAAAAGCTGAATTGACCTAAGAATAGTATGGGGTATTATACCAAAATTGTCACACTTAAGGACTATTGGATGCTTATGCCACACCCCAGTTGTTCCAAAAGGAGACAAGTTTACAACCAGAGCTAATCCTGCTATTATGATAGGGTATTCTATTACTCAGAAGGGTTATTTACTCATGGAGATTGCTAATAACAAGTCTTTTATTAGTAGAGAAGTGGTATTTAACAAGAATAGTTACCCTTTTGCACAACAATGCACTTCTATAAATATAGATCCCACAAGACTTCCCATTGAAATTGATGATCCTTTAGAGGTTGAATCATCTGTAAAGGATGTAGAATATTCAAGCACTGAGGTACATGTTCAACCTTCTGCAGTATAGTCCACTTTCTTATACCATTACAACATCTAGTGACCAAGTTGTAGATCCTTGCACCTCTATCCCACTGTCATCTTCTCCTGACGTATACTCTCCAAGAAGAACATCTAGAGTGTCCAAGCAGCTTGTTTTATGAAAAGATTCTGAAACTTCTAAGGATGGTAAGAACTGCAGATATTCATTGGCAAATTACCTCTCCTAGGATAATACTACAAAGGCATATCATAGCTACTTGAGTAAATTCTCCACCTTGATTGAACCATATACTTTTAGAAAAGTTGTAGAAGATTCAAGAAGGATTGAGGCCCTAAAACAAAAAATTCAAGCACTTAAAGATAATAAGACTTGGGAGGTGGTGCCTTTACCATCAGGAAAGATCACTATAGGATCCAAAAGGATGTATAAGATCAAATATCAGGATAATGGAAAGGTTCAATGCAAGGTTAGTGGCAAAATTTTATAATCAACAAGAAGGTTTGGACTATCATGCTACTTTTTCTCCAGCTGCTAAGATGGTTACAGTTGGAAGTGTTATTGCTTTAGCAGCTTCCAAAGGTTGGTTTCTATATCAGATGGATGTCTACAATTCTTTTTTACAAGGTGATCTTGATGAAGAGGTTTACATGGAGATACCAGAAGATTTCAAATAACAAGGAAACACAAGGGTGTACAAGTTGTTGAAGTCCTTATATGGTCTTAAACAGGCTTTCAGACAATGGAAAATAAAACTCATTGATGCCTTGCTAATGCTGGTTTTGTCCAGAGTTTACATGATTATTCCTAGTTTACATTGATGAAACAGGAAGACATAGTGATAATTTTGGTATATGTTGATGATTTGAGCATTAGATGCAAGAGTTCTTCATTGATATCTGATGCTAAATAGGTTCTGCACAAGAAATTTAAGTTGGACTTAGGTGAGCTTAAGTACTTCTTAGGCATTGAAGTGTTTAGATCCAGCACATGAGTTATTTTGTATCAGAGAAAATATATTTGGAGATTATTTTAGAAACAGGTCTCAGTGGTTCTAAGCCTACTCTTACTCTTTTGGAATCTAATCTCAAACTAACTGCAATGGAATTTGATTATGCTAATGGTTGTCGTGAAAATGCAGTTTTGACTAATGTTGCCTCTTATCAGAGGCTTGTTTGTAAGTTGATGTATGCCACCATTACCAAACATGTCATTAGACTCTTAGTCAGTTCATGTAATTTCTCAAAAGATCTTATTGAGAGGTATCCTCTAGAGTAGTTAGATGCCTTAAGGGTACTATTAGTTAAGGCATTTGGTTGAAGGCTCAACCTGTAGAGATTCTTTCTTATTGGTGTGATTCAGATTGGGTAGCTTGCCCTAACACTAGGAGGTTTGTTACTGGCTATATATTCAAGTTTGGGGATTAATTGATCTCCTGGAAGTCTAAGAAGCAACTGACAATGCCTAGAAGATCAGCTGAAGCTGAGTAACGAAGTATGGGTTCAGAAGTTGCAGAGGTTACTTGGTTGGTTGGTTTATTCAAGGATTTGAATGTGCATCTTACTCAACCTGTCAAGGTATTTAGTGATAGTAGATCAGCTATTCAACTTGTTGCAAATCTTGTGTTCCATGAGAGAACTAAACTGTCACGACCTGAACTGAGGCCCTGGTCGTGACGAGCACCCTGAATCATGAAGTCCTGAACACCCTTCTATCTTGAAATCATATACACCATTCATATATAAATAAGGAAATATGGAAATTATAGCAAGACGGAATCATAGTCATAAATATGATATGAATTTAGCATTGAAGAACAAAATCCAAAACTAACTAGCAACATCTGCAAACCATCTGCGAAATCTCTATTACATACTCTCTAACACAATTTGAAAGCTGGGACAAGTCCCCCAGTAGACCAAAACCCTAACCATTAATAATTGTCTAAAAATAAACAGGCCTTCCAGAATATAGAAGGCTCACTAACTGGACACTGCAACTCTGTCTGATGAAATCTACTGATTATCTGAACCCCTAGACTGAGCCTCAGAACCTGAGAGGTAAGGGGGAGGGGGGTCAATATAATGTACTGGTATTTAAAGTAATCCAAAATAAAACTGTTATATAAGTAAAATAGTGGAGAGCAAGTTGTTAAAACATCATACATAAACAGTACTCAAAACACATAGGCATTTTTCTGAAAATGATAAATTATTCTTGTCAATGCAATGCCTGTTCTTTGTATTATGTCTGAGTTAAGTGGAACTCCCCTACAACTATGATATTCCATGGGAGATATGGTATCCACTATTGACTCGGCGGGGAAGCCCCTAACCCAACTATGCCGCAAGGATTGGAGTCTCTGATTCTAATAGACCACACGACACTAGGCCAACGTAATATAATATACCCGGATCGTCAAATCACAGTTTTGGGCAATGAGTTATCTGAACTCATGCCCTCTTTAGGTAGCCACCTAACATCTCTTTATGCCCTATTTTAGCCTTTTCTGAACAGGAATCATTCTGAAATTCTAAAACATGAAAGTTTGATTTCTGTATTTGTCTGTGTCTGTTATGGCATTGTCTGAGTTGGTATCATCATACCAAAACTTGAAAGTCGTTATTCTAAGCCATATATGATTATTTCATTCTAAAACTATGTTCATGTCACTTGATCATGTATATAGTGTAAGAAGAGTCATATCTTAAATCATAAGTTAAAAATCATGCAAAGGCTTTCCATTCATTCAACAATTTCAATAAGTAGTGGCCAACTTCTCAAAAACATTCCTGAAGTTTCTTTGTTTATCAATCTCAACATTTAAAATCATTAAAGCATTCCTCTGTCCCATTCTCAATCATCATGAATTTCACATAAGACAAATAGTATCTTGAATCATTCTGTAAACCATGAAATGTAAGGATTCATGACTTGTAAATCAAATAATAAAGTAATGGGAGTGGGAGATTATATATTTTTTGCTCTCGATTCACAATTCACGATTTTCAATGCATACGTACATGTATACAATTCAAATCAATTTGGGGGAAGGCCTAAAGACCAAAATAATATTATCGAAGCTTCTAAAACATGAATGTATTCATCAATTCAAAAATCCCTTTCTTAAAATCATGATTTCTATACCCATGAGATTTTAGGAAAAACCCTGCATACCTAGATTATGAAGAGTAATGGATGATCCTTGAAACCTATGGTTTGGAGATTCCAAATTTCCGATCAATTTTGAAAACCCACGGTTGAATCTTGAGTTTCTTGGAGGAGAAGTATATGAACTAGGGTTTTTGTTTTGTGGAAAATCTTGAGAATGTCGTATATTATGCTTGTAGAGGTCTTAATCTCCTGTTTTGACGTTTTAAGAGACTGGGAAAAAGTCCAAACTACCCTTGTTAACTTCTGAACGAAACATGAAAAATTTAAACTGGGAGCCCAAACTTATGGGCCACCGCGTTGCGCCACTATCCCGGTGGATCACTTGAAAGTGACGAATGGGAATTTGGCACACTCCGCGACGCGCCACCATTGTGGAGTCTCACTGGAAATTGACCATCGTCATTTATACCCTCTCCTCAATGCGCCAACGACAGGAATGACGGTGATTTATGACTAGGACTTAAATTAACCATAACTCCTTCACCGAGTGTCCGTTTTGGACGAATCTTATGTCGACGGAAAACTTATTTGATCATCTACGTAATGAAAATTTGAAATCTAAGGAATTCTATAGGAAAATAAGTATAAATCATTCTAGAATCCAATGCTTGATACTTTAGAGACAAAAATTTAGCTAGGAAAAACTTCGGGGCGTTACATAAACACAGAGAAATTGATTGTCACTTTATTAGAGACAAAATCAAATCTTGCTTAGTTGAGACTCTTTATGCTCAAACTCATGATCAAGTGGTTAATTTACTTACTAAGAAGATTGTTTGAGACGAGGAGAGCACAACTCATTCTCTCAATCAAATGTAAGACTTAACAGCCCAACACGTTCAGAACAAAATTACATTGCTAAAAACATTATGAAACACAAGTCTCTGATCAATCAGTGTAGCTGTGATAGAGAATTATATATAGCCTTCAAACCTAATTGATCTTCAAAAGCAAGAAACCACAACTCATTCTCTAAACCAAAAATGGGACTTCACAATTTTGAGCTAAGTAATGAGTTCATGCTCACCTTATATAGTATTTCAACTAGCTAGTTAATGAGTTCACCATTCGGGCGAGAAAAGAAAAATCTAATGCAAATATAACCAGAATGCTAAGTTAAGCTTGGGCAATATTGGCAGCAAATATAGGTGTTCAATAGACATCAATTCAATAAACTATAGCCAATTTCAAGGGACTGTCTAGGAATTAGGACTTTATAAATGTTCAAAGCATTGGTACAGTTGCAACCAACTGAAATTTTAAGACAACAATTTCAGCACAAAGGCACATATAGTTGCATCTGGGCAATACAACAACAACAATATACCCAGTAGATTCCCACAAGTGGACAATAATGAAACTAATAGAGTACTATAAAATTAGTAGTATGGTAGCCATAATATGATTCAAAAATATTGGTGTTGATGTTCCATAATCTGTAATTAGGCAATCATCTGAAATGCAGCTGACTCCTGTCCTTTAGAGTGGCTGGAATGCGGATCACTTTCGTAAGAATGTAGAAATCTAACCCCCTTTACAGTAACTGTCGCATGAAATCCACCTACGAGATAATGAACTCAAAAGATTAGTTGAATTGGGAACTTTTTAAGGAATGAGTATCATTAAATGACATAAATTAGATTCTATCAGGTTTTGAGCAGCCAAAATTGGGAATTTCAGTTTCCCTTTAATACGGGGAAATTGTGTTCCAGACAACAAATAGATATTACTAGTTTGTTCGACAGATGAAACCCCCCTTGAATAAAGTATGTTCAGTAACACAGAATCAGGGCTAGAAAGAACAAAAAATCTTGGGAATTCACCAGAAAAAAGCAAATGAAGAAAATTACAACGGGAAGGAAATGTCAAACGTTTCAGGTTAAAAGTGGTTTTCTCTTAGGACCAATGCACAACAAAAAGCCAAACGGATATTCAAGTGTTTTGAGACAATGTGATAATTGAGGGAAATGGTAGGAAGGCAAATTTCTGGGCTGATAATCGGATTGGGCAGTAAGATTTGAAGTCTAATTTTCCTGTTTCTTAGTCAGTCTCCAGCGACATGTCATGATCAACCAAATGTCGTGTTAAGAAGGATGAGATTTCGAATTTTAGAAGACCTCTAAATGACTGGGAAGTTGAGAGCTTTACCACAGTACTTCAGTTATTGGCCGTCTTCTTGGATAACAGCTCTATCCTTCGAGCATGCTTCATCACAGAAGTCCAGGACTGTTTCTAGTTTTAGAGCCAAACTATCTTTGCCACCTACAAGGCATTAAAATAACATGAGCACATTGACCTTCAGTAATTTAGTTCAAGTTCATCATATACATCAGTTTAGAGCAGTTTACGATTCCAAAAAAACTACCAAAACTTGACGAAGAATCAAGACCTCCACAAAGAAACTTGCTGAAAGTTGCCCTAAGAATGCAACTGTTTTTTTCTTTTTTCTCCAGCCTTTTCCTTTTAATGTACAAATTCTAGTTAAATTAGGAGTCCTATATTTGGTAGGAAACTAATTAGTTATTTTAATTTTGGTAGAAATAGGTTGTTTCTTTGTCCTATTTTTAGTTGTAATGACAACTATTTAAGTCGCTAAGTTGATGATCAATTACAAAAGGTCTTTTAACAAGAAAATAATTTGTGTCTCTGCATATTGTCTTCTTCAAACTCCATCTCTATCTTAGCAGCTAGCTTTTGAATTGAATTCCTGTTATTTTCCTTTAACGGTTTTAAACTAATAATTGGTATCAGGGATTTAATCTTAAGGACCTATGAGTGTTTGCATCAATCTGATCCAGTGGATACTATGAATGGAGAAGCAAATTTTTCTTCAATGGTACCACCAACTTTCATGGAGAAAGTTATCAAATCTAGGCAGTTAGAATGCGGATAAATCTGCAAGATTTGGATCAATGGGAAGGTGTTAAAGATGAATATGAGATAGCTCCCTTTCCGGACAATCCCACGGTGGCGCAGATTAAAACTCAGAAGGAGAGGAATGCTAGGAAATCAAAGGTAATGGCATGCTTATTTAATGGAGTTTCATATAATATCCTTACTCGTATCATGTCTCTACAATCAATGAAAGAGGTATGGGATTAACTCAAGACTGAGTATGAAGCAGATTAAAGGATTTGAGGGATGCAAGTGTTGAACCTGGTATGTGAGTTTGAGCTGCAATGGATGAAATAAAGAGAAACCATAAAGGAGTACTCGGACAGAGTTTTTAATTTAGCAAATCGCATCAAATTGTTGGGTTCCACTTTCAATGATTCAAGGATCATTGAGAAAATCCTAGTAACGACACCTGAAAGATTTGAGGCTACCATAACAACCTTAGAAAATATTAAGTACTTATCCAAGATCACACTTACAGAGCTCTTAAGTGTTTTTCAAGAACAAGAGAAACGACGTATTGTGAGACAAGGATGAGCTGTCGAAGGTGCCTTACTATCCAAGCATCACAATGATGGACGTTCTAAGAAGAAGAAGAAGAAGAAGAAGAAGTACCAACCAACTGATGAAAAAGGTGCAGCGCACAACAATAAAAACAAAACAGGTGGTTTCAAAGGAAACTATCCTCCTTGTAAGCATTACGGCAAGCTTGGACATGCACCTTTCAAGTGTTGGGAGAGGCCTGATGCTAAGTGCACTAAGTGCAATCATCTTGGGCATAAAGTGATCATCTACAAGAACAAAACTCAGTAGTAAGATGCAGAGGCTCGAGTTGTTGATGAACAAGAAGAAGATCAACTCTTTGTCGCATCATGTTTTACAAGCAGTGTCTCAAACGAGTCGTGGCTGATCGATAACAGATGCAAAAATCATATGACTTGTCATAAAGATATTTTTAAATATTTGAGGCCTAATATAGTTAAAAAATTTAGAATGGTCCATGGTGGTTATATTCTAGCAAAAGGAATGGGAACCATTACAATTGAAACACAATCGGGCACTAAAACAATTTCTGATGTTCTTTATGTACCCGATTTGGACCAGAACTTGTTAAATGTTTGTCAGTTATTAGAAAAAAGTTTCAAATTGTATGTCGAAGATAAACACTGCTAGATCAAGGAAGAATCTGGAAAAGACCTATTTAAAGTCAAGATGAGAGCCAGAAGTTTCTCATTAAGTCCATTGGAAGAAGATCGTGGATTTCACCAGTTGTGTGTGGAGCCACCTCTGCTAAAAGAAGACATTCCACCTAATAGTGAAGGCTTCCTTTGTCCTGGTTACAATTGCAAAGTTGACTACATTGACTTGCTTAATAATCTTCAAAGAATAGACCTTTCTGCTACTGACAGCTAGGAGAAAGTATATCTCAAGGAAGCTGCTGTTTCTGCATCCAGGGAGAAGCTAGATGATATTTTTGGAATTCCATCGGACAACTCGGAGGATGATGACTGCAACCCTGAAAATCCAGATATAGCAAAAAATGATTCTTAAGCTGAGGCAGAAATTTCCAAACTTGTTTCTGCCCTTGGAGAACAAGTTTCTATGCCATTGTCTAGAAAGATGAAAGGTACCCTTAAGCAAAAATTGGCGGTTATTGATCCTACGTTAAAAGACATACGGACAAAGAAACATGAAAGGATTAAGGAATTCTTAAACATAGAAACACAGATAGTAGCAATTTGTGTAGAAATAGCAGGAAATGACAGAGTTATTAGTCCCACAGATGTTCAAGTAAGTGAACAAGACTAGATAGCTAAGAGATTGGCAGAACTGAAGTCATCTTCAGGAACTTCAGTCTGAAAAGAACCTCTGGTTGCAACGAGTGAATAGCTATATGAGCACAATTCATGAGCTTACAGTAGTTATGTCACTTGATTTCAAGAAGATAATAGCTAATATCAATCCAATCTTGGCGAATCATTTAAATGGATAATCAAAGAGCATAAGCAATGAATCACTTGCTAACTTTACAAGTGAAGTCAATTCACTGAAGCAATTGAAGCAGCAGTGGCAAGAACGTATTCAAGATATTGGCAGCTGTCACGACCCGAACCAGGGCCTGGCCGTGACGAGCATTTCAAACCATGGAGGCCCAAAACACCCTTATCTGTCTGATAATTATGCACATAATTCATATGATCAAAGTAATGCGGAAGAAATACTATATAACGGAAACATGGTCAAGAATCATATGAAAACGACAATGGGGAATAGTGTCCCACAATCTAAATCAACATCTCTAAAACCATCTGCAAAATCTCTACTACATGACTGAAACAATGTCTATCTGAAAACTGGGACAAGGTCCCCAGCAGACCCCAAAATTGAATATAAGATAAAAGGACTGCAGGACATAAGACCTTTCGAAACATAGAAGGCTCACCACTTGTCTCTGCAACTCTGTCTGAAAGATCTAATGATTCTTTTGACCCCTAGACTGGGCCTTTGAACCTAAGAGGTTGGAGAGGGGAGGGGGTCAGCACAAAAGTACTGGCATGTAGAGATATGAAAGCAAAACATAATATTTTTACAAAATATAGTTGAGAGCCATTATAAAGCAATTTCGTATCAAATCATTTGAAAACACATGGGTGTAATGCAATAGTTTTTATCAACAATAATGAAATGCAACTGACCTAGGTGGAATACCCTACATAATTTACACCAACTATAAAACCTCGGTTGCCGCCGAGATTAGAGTATAAGTGAGGGAGAGACACACAAGACCACAAAGCATGGTGTCTCTACCCAAATCAAATATGGTAGTGTACAAGACCACAAAGCATGGCTCCTAACCATAATCCTAATTTGGGATAATATAATATCAGGTACGCAAGACCACAAAGCATGGTACTAATATTCCGTGTCGGCAAACACGTTCTTCCAGCGATGAGCTACTTGTGTCTCAAACGCCTTTTTTGGGCATCCACCTTTCTCATGTAAAATCAATCCATTCAAATTTCATCTTACTCAATCGCATATCATATTCTGTAGGGTATAGTCATACCTGACTTGCAAGTCATCAATATCACATCCACATATGCATAATCAGGTAAAAACCAAGGTGCTTCATCATTTACAAGTGGTGAATAATATTTATTTCAAATTCATGCTCTCTTTTGTTGATCACAATAGAATATGGAGTATCGAAACATTATCATGGGAATTTGAAAACAATTCATCATTCATAGTTATCAAACTTCCATGGAAAATCTCAATTCACATATGCATGGTTTCAACCATTGAAGTATATAGGCAAACAATTCCCATGACATAAACAAAATGACTTAGAAATCGTAGTGAAAGCAAGATATTAGCATTTGATTGAAAACCCCCATTTAAAAGCATGCATGTTCATAAAACTACACCCATGAGAATTTTGGATAACCCCACGTACCTCTATTTCCAAGGATAATAGATGTTTCTTGAAGCTTGCGGATTGGTGATTACAAATATGTAATTATCTTTGAAAACCTACGTTCAAGTCTTGAACTATTTGGGTTTTTATTTTTGAAACCCTAAGGAGAATCTTGAGCACTTTTGATGAAATAATATGTATTTTGAGGTCCTTGGAAATAAATCTCGTGTTTTAGGGCTAAGTAAGGGTGGAAAAGGACCACTTTGTCCTTAACACGGAGTGTTTAATTCACGAGAATTCCTTACATAGGCACCACCCATCCCATATCTTATCTTCACATAGGCACCGCCTAGGCTATCGCCTATGTTCATATAGGCTCCACCTAGGCTATCGCCTATGCTTTCCAGTGGCCATGGGCGATTGGTTAGGCGTCGCTTATCACTTTGAAGGGCCATAACTTCTTGCTTGGGTGTTGGATTTTAGCCAAATTGGTATCATTAGAAAGCTAACTTAAATACCTATCATTTGACACATAGTAGGCTTCCTAATTCAACATACACAGAGAGTTATGGTCGATGGAAGCTGACACACTTTACAACGTCTACTAAAACTTAGTCGATCGAAGAAGTTTCAACTCGTCCTTGAGTTGAAGGACCTCTATGGTCTAAATTCAAGCTTGAGCTGATTCACATGCTACACAATAATTAACATGCCATAGTGGCATAGGATTTTATGGCTTCGGGATTAGCAATGCATCAAAATCATGAATTTTATTCTAGCCCAAAATGCGGGGTGTTACAGAAGCTCTCTAATAGAACTTTGGAACCTTATGGACATGCCAATGGAGGAACAACTGAGGTTTAACCATATCACTTCCTTAGTTTCTTCCTCTATAGATGAGATAAGTAGACAAGGATCCCTTGCAATTCACATTATTGAACAGGCTGAAGTGGAAGTTGAGCGTTTAAGTGCTATAAAGACCAGCAAGATGAGAGAATTGATATTTAAGAGACAAAATCAGATCGAGGAAATCTACTGAAATGTTCATATGGATGTAGATAGTGAGACTGTACGCCAGATTTTAATCCAGCTTATGGAGTCTGGCAATGATCTCTCTAGTTTGCTTTCAAGCATGGATGATCAGGTGGTGAAAGCCAAAGAGGAAGTTGCTAGCAGGAAAGATGCTTTGGATAAATAAAATAGAAAAGTGGAAACATGCATCCCAAGAGGACAGCTGGCTTGATGAGTATGAAAAGGGTGAAAATCGTTATAGCACTGGGAAAGGTGTCCACATCAATTTGAAACATGCAGAAAAAGCACAAATTTTGGTCAGCAAAATACCATCCCTCATTGAGAACTTGACTGCCAAGATAAACGCCTGGGAGAAGGAGAGAGGAATTCCATTTTTGTATCACAAAGCCTCATGGCTCAGAAAGATCATGTGTGATTTACATATGGAACAGAATGACAGTATTGAGATTCTAGTCGACAACCAGCTATTGCAATCTCAAACAATCCGGTGTTTCATAGGAAGACGAAACGCTTCAACATCAAGTTCTATTTTTGGAGAGAAGTGCAAAAAAATGGAGAAGTAACTCTAATCTACTGCAAGTCTGAAAACCAGCTAGAAGACCTGTTCACTAAGCTACTTCCTGTCAGCAAGTTCGAGCTTCTAAGGCAAAGAATTGGTGTTTGCATTTAATAAAGCAAGGAGGAGTGTTGAAAGTTGCTTTAAGAATGCAGCTGTTCTTTTCTTTTTTCTCCAGCCTTTTCCTTTTAACGTACAAATCCTAGTTAAATTAGTAGTCCTATCTTTGGTAGGAAACTAATTAGTTATTTTAATTTTTGTAGAAAAGTTGTTTCTCTGTCCTATTTTTAGTCGTAATAACAACTATTTAAGTTGCTAAGTTGATGCTCAATTATAGACGGTCTTTTAACAAGAAAATAATTTGTCTCTCTGCATATTCTCTTGTTTAAACTCCATCTCTGTTTTAGCGGCTAGCTTTTGAATTGAGTTCATGTTATTTCCCTTTAACGGTTTTAAACCAACAAAACTTAGCCACCCCTTAACTTAGAATGAAGCACCCAGTGATGTTATCAAGTCTATAATATGTCCATACAACATGTGATACACTTGCAATTAAGATACTTGGTAGCTTTTGTAGTTGCCATTAGTGCAGCTTTTGTAAATAATTGCTTAACAAAGAGAGAAGAAAGGCAATGCTACGAGTCTTCCATGTTCACATTTTCAACTCTGCAGTACTGACTTTTCACATTTGATAAATTCTCACATGAAAATGCACCAAGGTTTTTATATTGATATATTTTAGTTGAGGTCAAGAAATGGAGCAGCTGCTGTAGTTTTGACTTCATTCTCAAGCATGTATTAGAGTATGTGAGCAAGTAGGTTCACAGCCATCATGAAAATAGTCTAGTTATGATGAATCTCCTAAAGGTTGAATTTGTTAGGACATTTCTAGTCCACTATACACCATGTCAGTTTGGAACAAAATGGGTCTAAACAGAAAAAAATATTTTTGATCCAAACAGTACCAAGTTATGTAAAAAGAGCAATGCTAGCACAAAGAAACTGAAACAAAAAGAAGCTACTAAAGCCTGAGATAGAAATCATACCATCTAAGATTCTCTGAATTCTTTCATCACACGATGCAATTTCAATTCTGATTTTAAGTTGTTGATGACACTGTTAAGAAATGAATGCAAATTGATATTACTGAATACTGAGAGCCAAATAAAGTGCAAGCGTTAAAAATACTGATGACACTCCACAGAGTTCTATATTGGAAATAAAATTGTTCAAAGAGCAGAAGAGACAGAAACAAAGCAAAACCCCCCAAGACTTTTGGCCCATGAAAATTACATATCTAAGGACCAGAACAAATTACGGACTACATTTTGAGGGATAAAATTATTGATACATTGACACAAGTTTTAGTGGTCAGGTCGGAAATTATACATCACTGTCTTCATCTTACAGGAGTCCAACTTGAGGAACTAAGGGTGAACTTAGTTTCTAATTTTGGATTAAACAAAAGTTAGATGAAAAAAACAATGAATTAAGATAGATTAAAATATACTTAAGCCGATCGAAGGGAAAAGGAAAAATATTCCTGGCCATATAAGTAATATAAATTGAATTATCAGCTCGCCAGCATAGACCGGAAAAATCCATAAGTGTATTGCTAAATATTTAAAGCACAGGAGTTGAAAACAGCAGCAATTGGATTTTAGTTTGGAATCTATCGTTCTGTTGTCTATAAGACGTGACAGAACAAAAGGACATCTCCAAACTTTCTAAACACAGAGTTTCAGCTTTAAATATATCAAGGAATAGCTGCAACATTAATAGCATTAAGCAAATGACCAGGCTCTCGACCACATATACTCTACTTCATATGAAACATAAAATTACCAGTTTCTGCCGTTTATGAAGAAGAACTTTAAGAGAACTTTTTGTCAAAGCCTCCTCTTTTGAAGCCAAAACAGTTTTAAAATTGTCTATGTTCATGGATTCACGCTTGCAAGGAACAAGTCCAGTATGTACCACAGGAATCTCATTTTCATTGGGTAACATGGTGGAAAGGTCACGCTCTTGATCAGCCTTCACCTCAGCAGCTCTTTGTGCCTGCAAATAAGGCTTGATATGACGATAAAATGAAGATTGAAGGCCCCTCTTCCAATCTCCAGAAAAAAATTTGGAAAAGAAAAGGAAATCCATCAACTTAAGCTGGCACCCAAGGGCGTAAAGCAAGAGAAAAAGTTGAGGTCTATACATTCATTTCCAAATATTATTTTGAAGTGCAAATTATAAGCTAGGGCAAATTAGATTGTTGGCACATTCATTTTTCTATAAGGTAATAATGATTGCTAATACACAAAATACAAAAGTGTTCAAACACTGTGATATAAATGGTACCATACACTTTAATGTATGATAAGTTGAAGGGGGAGAGGTCAGAAACTAAATTTTCAGCATTTTTTTCCAAATAGACCAACTTCTTTTCTTAAATAATATTTAACAAAACTACTCCAATATTACTGACCTCCAGAGGACGGAAATTCCCTTTGGAGGACGGTTTTCCTGGATTTTTTGGTAGTGCATGATAAGAACTTTCATCATTCTGCAATTGTCAAAGAACAAGTATAGGAAGGAAAAATAAGCACTAGAGGAAAGAGTAGACAGCAGAATATATGTGAAATAATGACATCCTGAGTTCGCTAAATAATTTTTCTGCATTTTTTTTTGAAACCAAATTTCCTTCATTTGTTTCCAAATAAACTAACCTCTTTTCTTACAAAAATATTTAATAAAAATACTCCAATATTACTGACCTCAGAATGGAAATTCGTCTTGGAGGATGGTTTTCGTGGATCTTTTGGTAGTGCATGACAAGAACTTTCACCATCCTGCGGCAAGCAACAGACAAGTATAGGAAGGAAAACTAAGCAAGTACACAGCAGAATATATGTCAAATAACGTATTTCCAAGATTTCAACATAAAGAGTTAATGGTTAAATTTTAAATTTTGCTTCTACTTGATAAGATTATCAAATTTTGCTTATAGGCAAAATTACAGTGCAATACTAGCTCAAGGTATCTCGTGGATGCATCCCCTGTACAAGGCTTGAGAAAGGCACATTAAAAGTACAGTAATGTATATCATCCAAAACCTCTGCTCGAATGACTAGCAGTATTACTACTGCCTATTAATGTCATGCCATTATGCTTATTAGTGTCACTAATACTAATACTATTACTGAGAACTGCAACTGAATGTACTATAGATTT
Source organism: Capsicum annuum (assembly GCF_002878395.1). NCBI lineage: Eukaryota > Viridiplantae > Streptophyta > Magnoliopsida > Solanales > Solanaceae > Capsicum > Capsicum annuum. Next base: position 246,951,303 of record NC_061111.1, on the reverse strand, counting down.
ATCAAGGAATGGATTAGTGGGACCTGCAAAGCATACAAACTGTAGATGTCTATTAAAATAAAATTCTGATATTTCTAGATGAAATTTCTTTCATCCAAAATATTGATCACTAACTCATTACAAGTAAACAATTTAATGAATACTCTTGAAAAAGAGAAAGGAAGTATTAGTAAGAACAAACAAGAGCAATGCATCGTAAATGAAAAACTTAAATATTAATTGAAATTGTCTACCTTGCGAATTATACCCCTTCCAATGTTTTCTCCACCACTGTTCCTCGTCCTCTTTTTCTGGTGATGATGAACGTCTTTGGTGAGCTTACCATCCTTACTTTTATTTCTATTTTTGGAGCAAGTAATACATGCATCAACATCCATCCTCTGAGGACTACTAGGAGAACTGGAAAAGTGATAACCATCATCAAGATGAGAACCAGCTAACTCCATATCACTACAATCATTGCCTTCACAGCCTTTAATGGACTTCACCGGCTCCTCAGTTTTCACTTCTGGTGTCTTTGGGAGGTCGGTGATAGCATGAAGTTCTTCTACAGTTGAATCCTTATGGCATCTTGAATTTGAGTCGTCCAAACTAGAAATATCCCTGCATCAATTTGGTAGCTAGTCAATATAGTGCTATGCCCATACAAAATATAATTGTCAAACATATGTTAAATTTGGGTTATTAGCTATCTTGTTTATAACAAACCAAAAGCAAACTAGTACATGTAATGTGACGGTATTCAATCAAATCCACCAACATTCACAACACGACTCAAGAGAATCCGAATTTTAAACTAGTGTAAATTATTAAAACTGGAGAATGAGTGTGAAACGGGCTAAGGAATTCAAAGAAATTGAAGATGGATTCTTGAAATCCACATGAACACCAAGAACAATTATAGTAAGCAATAAAAGAATAGGAATATTAAGAGAACTTGTTGGGGTAACACACACCTAAGTAATTAATTACCTAGACATATGAAAATGCAACCATTATCTTAAATCTAGGATACGAAGAACGAAAGGCTAATCTAGATTTAAAATAAAATCAATTAACTCAAGGAAATGGTGAAGCGAATCTATGAACTAATTAGATTAACTTCCAATACTATATTCAAAGGGAGAAAGAGATAACTCATACATGAATTACTACCCATAGTAATTTAAGGTAAGAGTTGCGGTCTATCAGAAACAGCCTCTCTACCTCTGAGGTAGAGGTAAGGTTTGTGTACACTCTCAATGTAATTGTGTACATTCTCAACAATATACCAAGTATAATCCCACAAAATAACCTATCCTCAAGAGAGACATAATATCCTATTTACTATCTTGCTCGAACTCTTCAAAAATGTCGACAGGTGCATATTGGGTACTCCAAAAGTAGTGTGTTTTTGAGAATCTGAAATGGGTGCGGCAGAAAATTTGGAGAGTCCAAGCCATATAGCCTATTTATTATAGGGTTCATTATCTAAGCAAGAATACTAAAATAGCCTCTAACTTAGGACCTCCCGATTTAAGACGAAAGACATGGGCCTTCTTTCTTCTTTTGGGTTTCCAATTGTCTTGAATTTAGTTCTCCACTATTTAAATATCCACACCAAAGCTCTGATGTATCTTGAAACTCGGAAAGAAGCCTCCAATTTCATGATGGTCATCTCGTATCCCATCAATGTGTTATGAACTAACAGAATAGGAATATGAATGAAATTATTTGTCTACTAACATATATAAAAGGCGATTTAGTTTCTCAATAAAAACTCAAATACAGTTTACATAGATTCAAAGTGCACTAAAAAAACCCGAAAATAAAGATAGCATAATCCAAAATCATGGATGGGATTAAATCTCAGATGCTTTGATCTATAGCTATCAAAATATTAATCAAGAAAAAAAGAAGGCATAAAAAAGGTGCCCCTTTTGCACAATGATGCAAGCATGGCATACATTAGCTGCCTAGTACTTGCACGAAAAGGTCAAGCTCACAAAAATCTAAATACCTTCTATACAGATCGCCATGTAACATAAGAAAATACAAGATAAGACCAAGACCTTCACTTATTGCTACTTCAAGAACCTACACCCGATCTATTTTCTCTGTCGCGAATACCTTAAGGGACAGATACTCAAGAGAACTTGGACAGATGACCAATATAATACCATAAATTCCAGTCGCATAACCTCTTATATCATATACCTATCAAGCAATGGATCTTGGGCCTAACTCAACCTCAAAAGCTAGCTTAAGAGGTGAGGATTGCCCAAGTCCATATAAGCAAACCACTAGTCCATTCCCAAATCAATGTGAGACTTTTACCCACTCTAACACCCACCCTCACGCCCAGGCCTAACTGGCACTAGCGCGTGGACCGGGAGCCCAAAACGGGAATGAACCTGGATCTGATACCATGTCAATAATGAACCTTGGGCCTAACTCAACCTCAAAAACTAGCTCAAGAGGGGAGGATTGTCCAAGTCCATATAAGCAAACTACCAGTTCATCCCCCAACCAATGTGAGAGTTTTACCCATTCTAACAAAACCAACAATACAGTGAAACATGCATATGCATCCATCTTACATTGGCTCCCAACTTTCTCCCTATCCCTCTATTCCCCCCTCCCCCTACCCACCTTAACTCCTCGGATATACATATTTTGATCAGGATAATGCACATACGTATAGTATCCACAGTATAGGCTCCCATCATAAATAGAGATGAAGAGCGCTAGATCTTTCACTATAACGCATCATTCAACTGAAAAAAGCTCAATCGTACAAGTAAGTTTGTTATGTACGATTAAGATATGTTACCTAAAAATAAATTTAATGCTGTATTAGTATCAACTTACCTAAATAAGTTAGCTATTTCTAATTCTCAAAATTAATAAGAATTCTTTACATCCCCAGGGCTTCTAGTGGTAAGAGTGCGGCTTGTAATGTGTGGTTAAATGCACGTCATGGGTTCAAACCATGCTGCAGTCTATTTATGTGGAGAACGGTAGTGGAGGGGTCATTACCTACTACCAAGTTTCAAACAAGCAACACTAACTGGGGATTTATCAGTCATTTAAAGAACTTCTCTAAAAAAAGGTGGGTATGATGTTCTTTGTACCATATTCGAGACTAATTTCCTTATCTTTTTTTCTCACTGTACAAGTCTTGTTCAATGAATTGTTAGGACTAATAAAATCAAGAAAAAGCACAAAACATAGTTACGCATGTGTGCATTTGTCAATTTGATCACACAAAGTTGTTAAGCAGGCATGTAGATTGCAGCAAGAACAGCTCGGCCCAAGCATCAAGGTTCAATTTAGTATAAATGTATCAACTTGAAGAACAAAATCAAGGAACTGTACCATAAAGGTTAATACAGTAGTATCTAAATGTAGTCAAGCTTCAGAAGGAATGATTGATGTGACTGAAATTCTTCTATTTATTAAGGAAATAAGCAAATATGGATGAGCCAGAAAGACATGTTGAAAGCAAAATGTATTGACAGCCGACCAAATAAAGGCCAATTGAAATTGAAGGTACCTCAAGAAAAAGGTTGATATAATACTGTCACGACCTGAACTAGGGCCTGACCATGACGGACATCCCGAACCATGAAGCCCGGACATCCTACTCTATCTGCTAGTCATGCACAACATTCATATGATAAAAGAAAATTCGGAATTTATGATCTAATACAGAAACATGGTCATACTCTGGATTAAGTTTAACAATATGGAATGAAATCCAAAAATCATTGACAAAATCTTCAATAGTTTGTGAAATCTCTACTACATGAAAATCTGACAACTACCCAAAAACTGGGACAATGTCCCAGTAGACCAAAACTGTAATAGATCGCATAATCTGAAAGGACAGGGCTTCTGAAATACAGAAGGCTCACCACTGCATAAATCTGATCTGCTCTCTGAATTATCTACTACTTATCGGGATCCCTAGACTGAGCCTCAGAACCTAAGAGGTAGGGTAGGGGGTCAATACAGATGTACTGTTATGCAGAGAAAATACAAAATAGTAATTTGTATTCAACATAGATGGGGGAAATTTAAAACAGTTCATAAACATATCATATAGAAAGAAATCTCATGGGCATTTTCGAGAGACTCTGAAAAAATCATCTAAACTCTGTGACACTCTTTGTTTTACTTCTGCGCTAGGTGGCATACCCTACAACTCTGAAATTCCACGGGCTATATGGAATCTGCCATTAACTCGGTAGCCAATCCCCCACCACAAGTGTGCCGCAAGGGTCGGAGTCTCTCAATCTAGTACGCCACACGACCGTCGCCAGTGTACAATAGTAATCTACCCGTATCGGCAAATACGGTTTTAGGCTAAGATTTACATGAACTCAAGCCTTCTTCAGGTAACCACCTAACCCTTTTTATGCCCATTTTTAACTTTTTAAAATATGCATTCTCTAAAAACATATTCTGAAAACATTCTCTAAGGATATACTCTGAAAACATACTCTGTTATGGCATACATATACTCTGTTATGGCATACATACTTATGGTATCGTCATACCATTGACTTGCAAGTCACACCTCTGAGCCATTATTAGCGTATTAGAATCTCTGTTTCTAAAACATAAATTTGGGACCACCATATCAATAAATTAGTTCGAAGAACCCTTTCTTTAATTACTCATGTAAACACATGTATGTAACTCTCTTTGACAACATTTCAAATGATACAAGGTGGTCAGGTCAAAAGCATTAATCTTATGCAAATATTTCTCTTTTTAACAAAACACATTTATATCAAGAAACTCCCTCTAAAAATCTCTAAATCATGCTCAAAATACTATGGTATTTGAGTAAGCTATTTTCAAGCCATAAATCATGCATATCAAATCATTCCCAACAAGACCACAAATTTAAAGTCATCATAAAGAGAGGGATTTTATAAATTATGCTCTCAAACAATCTTCAAATGTGAATTTTTTTCATACATATACATATACATATACATGTAAATCAATTTAAGAGGGAAAGGCCTAAAGAACAAATCATCAATACCTTTAAACATTCATAATGCATAATAAAATTATGGATCTAAAACCCCTTTATAAATTCTTGCTTGATAGATCTTTAAATCATACTTGAATATTTTAACAAGCCCATGTAGTTTAGGATAAAATCCACGTACCTAAGATTATTTAGTTTGAAAGATGAAACCCGGATCTAGATAGATGAAACCCGAATCTAGATCCATTTCTTGAACATCTTCACTTAGGAGGATGAATTCTTGATCCATTGAAGGGAAGGAAACTTAAATCTTGATTTGTTTTCTAGGAAATATTGAACTAAAGGATTGATTTTCTTGATTTCTTGATCTTTGAGGAAACCCTGGTTTCCATCTTGTTCTTGAGAGTAGAGAGGATTGAGATGTTGGAAAACTAATAATATATTGATTAATAACACTTAAGGGTTGATTTAATTCATGTTAAAGGTTTTTAGAGTGAGGAAAAGACCAAAATACCCCTACGAAATCACCTCCCAGTTGCTGAAATATTCAGCTGATGACAAAGGCTGATAAGCCGTCAGATCTATGATAGCTCGTCAGCCCAGGTTGTCACCTAGGAGCTGAAATTTATGAGTTTTTGCCTAAGGCTGATGACATATTCTGATAAGTCGTCAGATTTGTGATAAGCTGTCAAAATTATCATCACTCAGTTGCCAGGCTGATATTTTGGAGTAAAATGGGCATAACATTTTTCTCCAACATTGGATTTGGGAGTAATTGATATCTTTGGAAAGCTAATTAGAAGAGCTTTCATTTGATATATAGTAGGCCACCCAGTGCATCATATACAAGGAGTTATGGTCGATTAAAGTTGACCCAAGTTTTGACGCTTACTAAAACTCGAACAATAGGAAAGCTTTCAACTTGACCTTGAGTTAGGGGACCTCTATTATCTCAATTCATGCACAAATAGGTTCCCACACTACATAATTGATTAACATACCAAATTTGCATAGAATTTATGTCTTTTAGAATATCAATGCATTGAAATGATGGTTTTCATTCTAGCCCAAAATGCAAGGTGTTACATTATCTCCCCCTTGGGATCATTCGTCCCTGAATGATGGGTAGGAACTTGTTGAATCTTAAAGGTATGTAATAACACAGACATGATGTGCCTTCTAAGAAAGGACATAACTGATCTGAAACATTTAAACTTCTAACATGAAACTGAATTCTGAGCTGACTTTACTTTTCTTGCTTCAAGAAGCTGATTCGTGCTGAAAATTTAGGATTCCCTTGAAATATTCATGATCCAATCATGCATATTGAAATTGGGAAGTGATAGCTTATACAAGTATGAACCATAAGACAGCAAGACTTAGATCATACAAGGGTATACACTATTTGAGCTGAAATACTTGGAAAATTTTGAGATTATACACTGAAATCTTATGCACCGAGTCATGAATAGATAGTTGAATCTAAGACATCATGCTTGGAATGAACTTAATTCACAATTTATATGGATGGAATAGATTATCTCTTGGGGATGGTCATACTCATGAGACTTCGGATAGTAGGACTGGGCAAAAAGGTGGAAAAACCATAGTAACTTGTCTGCCTGACTGTTAAACTGAATTACAGACTAAATTATACCGAACACTTATACTTAACTGAAGTATATCTTCATCACTCTTTCTAAAGAAGTTCAAGTAGCATTAGGGAGAAAAGAATCTTGGGCATGAGTTACACAAGACATCCAACTAAGGAATCACCACAATTACACTACTCTATAGCATGGAATAAGGACATATAACTCATAAACTAGGATAGAATTTCAATGCCTTAGGCAATGCAACTTCTTACTTTCAAGATTAGAACACTCCTCGAATACTCCCTTAACTATACTATTCCCCTTAAATACCATACTCATTGGTTCAACTTATAATTCTCATATGAGCATTAACAAATCTTTCTACTAATGTCTAAAGTAGCTTAAAATACAACATACCACACCACAAAACTAGTCTAAACCACATGATTCAACCTTCTATATCTTTTTAAAGATCACACCCTAAGCATAACGTGCCTTACCACTTTGATGACTAGCTTTGAACTCTTACTATGGATTTAGTAGTGCATATTGCATTCCTCCACATAAATCCCAACATGTCATTCAAGCTTAAGTTTATAACCACAGATAAACTTCAAGGCAAACACCCGCAAATACATACTTCACATAGTCTCTAAACCATTGACAATATAACTCCCATGCGCTACCCCAAGAACATACACACATAAATTTTTACTAACCATCACATGTATCAAAGACTTCGCCCCAAATCTTACTTCACACTTATAGCCTCATCCAAAACAGGCATACAATGATCTTTCATCAACAAGAACCATTTACTAATCTCCACTATCATTACATAAGGAGGAGTCACTAAATGGTTAGAACATAAGACTTTGAAGTATGGAAGGATACTATACCAAACTTGACACTTAACTGAGGCTTGAGGAAAAATGAATCAATATCAGCGATTCATCAAAGTGATTTGAATTGGGGCATACATGACTATAAGTTGAATATCATCAATCGTAAAGAGTATATCATGAATTATGGGAACTGAGAACACTATAAAGCATGAGTACATGAGTCATGAGCTGCATGGCCTCAATTTGAAGTTCATAACGTATGGAATGTGATTCTGACTACTGAATGAACTGGAACTCCTCATTTTTGGATTGGAAGAGTACATGACTCTCAATCATATGCATGAACATGAACTATGACCATGGAACTGAATCGTAAGGCATGAGTAGGTATTTGGATCACTGAAAAATACTTAGATAAGAATGGGTTGAGTCTCACCCTCACTTTCTGATGTTCTATATCATACTGTCATCACGACTAGAATCTGAGAGCCTGACTTGGTTACTTGTTCTATCATCTTCCCCTTAGCTTTAAGCTATCATTTTAAGTTTAAGAGATCCGTTACTAGACTCTAAACTGAACTACACTCACTTTACTCTGGGATCTGGAATATGATAAAACATGTAATTAATTGAACTTAACTCGAATGACTACACCTGAACGTGGAAAACTCACTGCTAATACCACCTTCTGAGACATGCTCTACCATTCTATAGCCCCAATAGTCATCACATAATACTGGAACACTTACTTACTTTGGATCTTCCTAAGTATCCTCATAGTTGGAGTGCACACCCTCTAACACTTCAACTCTTATTTCTGTGAGCTCAACCTTCAAGAACTCAATCTTAGCTTCTAACACTTAAAATGGATATCACTAAGCCTTTGATGAACCATACTACTTCTGTTATATCCTAAGCTTATGTCTCTCTACCATGAGAATCAGGATCATATAAAAGGGCTCAACACTATCAATAAAAACTCCTTAACTTGGCTATCTAGAATACCACATACCATCTAACTAGTCTTTCTCCACCTAGCAACTCAACGGTATTACTAACCACACACAACATGTAATAGTCTTAGAAAATGCCGAAACTCCATATCACCTTAGGCATACTTCTACATCATACATACGACATCACACTTCATTACAAATCAAGTAAACTTAAGCTCTTGCATACACTATTCAAGCCTATTAGATCATTTCCATATAACGTATCATTTATCAAGAAATCATCACATCCATCTTCATGGCCATCAACTGTCCAAACTTAATGTCTAGTTCTAAGCATAATTTACAACCCAACCTTACACACAATTCTCACAAATATTTATCATTAATCTTAAGCCACTATTCTTACATCCACATTCTACATTAAATTCAAGCCAATAGTCTAGCATCAATCACCTACCACCACTGAAAAATGCAATATAATATACTAGTCCATCAAATTGGGACATTCTATCCATATACCTCAAAAATATATTACATGCCTTCTCACAAGTAGTACTAGTTTACAACTACCAAAGGAAAAAAGGTCGGAGGGGTGGGGGCAGGGGTAAAGTCACATAATAGACATAGTCAACCATAATCTTATATTATAACCCCATACAATCCTATATACTTATACGACTTTCTCACATCACACTTACTTACCCCATCAAGCATTTAGACTACCTTCAAATTCCACATTCGATAATAAGTCTATACTTACAACTTACTGGCTAATCTAGCCATTTTCATTCACAGCCTATAAGGGGCTTCTATAACCACCTTAAATATCCACTCTGGGATCTTTCCCCATTTAGAAAAAAAATAACAATCTGAGTCAAACACTTCCTCCACGGACTGCCATACAATCCACAAATGGTACTACTACATTAGTCTATCATCACAAAATAGTAAATCATTCTCAATCAACGGTTATTAAACTATACATATTTAGTTACACAAAAGTCACCCTCACTCATACCTCCAAACTTGTGACTTCATCTCACCAACTTCTTGGTCTAATTTCACTACCAATAGGTCATGATACCGACACTTTAACTTATACCACTACTCAGGTGGAAATACAGTTCCAACAAATCCAAGAATAACAAGATGAACAACAAGTTGCTAGTGAATCGAAATAGACCTCACACGACTTCACTAGATTTTGATTTTTTTGTGTTTTGAACAAGAAAATGAAACAAATAACAAAGCAACTATGCTAGTGAATCGAAAGAGCCCCACATAACTTCACTATACTTTTTGTTTTCAACAACACAATGATATCAAGATTACAAGAGATAAAAACTTGACACACAATATTCAATGACCCAAGAATACACATCTTACTCTTGTCATAACAAAATGCCTCAAAAGAACGAAAACATAATTTTAAACTAGAGAGTTCCTCTCCAGTCTTTTGGGTGGATTCTAAAAATTCTGCTAGTAAATCTGAGAGCATTATCAGGGAACACCAGAGTTAGGAAAAATTTAGGATAACTTTTCTTTCATATGGGAGACACCATAGCACGAATTAGAGTATGAAAGAGGAACATTCTGAATCTATTGCACGAACTAGAATATGAAGAAAGAGAGACATTTCTAAATGCCTTGTAGCCTTCTACTTATAAGTGTGGCGTGCTACACGCCTATAAAAAGACTCAACCCGATGCAATTTTATAGATATCAGGGGACCATGAACCGTGCTCTAATACCAAGTTTGTCATGACCTGAACTAGGGCCTGGTTATGACGGACATCCCGAACCATAAAAACCCAAACATCTTACTCTATCTGGCAGTCATACACAACATTCATATAATAAAATAAAATGCAGAATTATGATCTAATGCGAAAACATGGTCATACTATGGATTAAGTTTAACAATAAGGAATGAAATCCAAAAATTATTAACAACATCTGGAATAGTCTGCGAAATCTATACTACATAAAAATCTGACAACTATCTGAAAACTGGGACAAGGCCCTCAGTAGACCAAAACTATAACAGATGACATAATCTGAAAGGACATGCCTTCTGGAATAGAGAAGGCTCACCACTGCATAATCTGATCTGCTGTCTGAATTATCCACTGCTTATCGGGACCTCTAGACTAAGCCTCAAAACCTGAGAGGCACGGGAGAGGGGGTCAATGCAGATGTACTAGTATGCAGAGCAAATCCAAAATAGTAATTTGTATTAAACATATATGAGAACAATTTAAAATAGTTCATAAACATATCATATAGTAAGAAATCTCATGGGCATTCTTGAGAGACTCTTAAAAAATCAGCAAAACTCTGTGACACTCTTTGTTTTACTTCTGCGCTAGGTGGTATACCCTACAACTCTGAAATTCCATGGGCTATATGAAATCTGTCATTAACTCGGCAGCCAAGCCCCCAACCCAAGTGTACCACAAGGGTCGGAGTCTCTGAATCTACTACGCCACATGGCCGTTGCCAGCGTACAATAATAATCTACTCGTATCGGCAAATAAGATTTTAGGCTAAGAATTACTTGAACTCAAGCCTTCTTCAGGTAACCACCTAACCCTCTTTATGCCCATTTTTAACTCTTTAAAATATGTATTCTCTGAAAACATATTCTGAAAATATTCTCTAAGGATATACTCTGAAAACATACTCTGTTATGGCATACATACTTATGGTATCGTCATACCATTGACTTGCAAGTCACACCTCTGAGCCATTATTAGCATATTAGAATCTCTGTTTCCAAAATATAAATTTGGGACCACCATATTAATAAATCGGTTAGAAGAACCCTTTCTCTAATTACTCATGTAAACACATGTATGTAACTCTCTTTGACAACATTTCAAATGATACAAGGTGGTCAGGTCAAAAGCATTAATATTATGCAGATATTTCTCTTTTTAACAAAACACATTTATATCAAGAAACTCCCTCTCAAAATCTCTAAATCATGCTCAAAATACTATGGTATTTGAGTAATCTATTTTCAAGACATAAATCATGCATATCAAATCATTCCCAACAAGACCACAAATTTAAAGTCATCATAAGAGAGGGATTTTATAAATTATGCTCTCAAACAATCTTCAAATGTGAATTTTTTTCATACATATACATATACATATACATGTAAATCAATTTAAGGGGGAAAGGCCTAAAGAACAAATCATCAATACCTTTAAACATTCATAATGCATAGTAAAATTATAGATCTAAAACCCCTTTATAAATTCTTGCTTGATAGATCTTTAAATCATACTTGAATATTTTAACAAGCCCATGTAGTTTAGGATAAACCCCACATACCTAAGATTATTTAGTTTGAAAGATTGAACCCGGATCTAGATCCATTTCTTGAACATCTTCACTTAGGCGGATGAATTCTTGATCCATTGAAGGGAAGGAAACTTAAATCTTGATTTGTTTTCTTGGAAATTTTGAACTGAAGGATTGATTTTCTTGATTTCTGGATCTTGAAGAAAACCCTAGTTTCCATCCTCTTCTTGAGAGTAGAGAGGATTGAGATGTTGTAAAACTATAGGGATTAATAACACTTAAGGGGTGATTTAATTTTTGTGAAAGGTTTTTGGATCGAGGAAAAGACCAAAATACCCCTATGAAATCACTATTTTCAGCTGAAGACCAAGGCTGATAAGCCGTCGGATCTATGATAGCCCATCAGCCCAGGTCGTCACCTAGGAGCTGAAATTTATGAGCTTCTGCCTAAGGCTGATGACATATTCTGATAAGTCGTCAGATTTGTGATAAGCTGTCAAAATTGTCGTCACTCAGTTGCCAGGCTGATGTGCTGGAGTAAAATGGGAATCACTTTTTGGTCCGATATCGGATTTGGGAGAAATTGTATCGTTAGAAAGCTAATTCGAAGAGCTTTGATTTGATATATAGTAGGTCACCCAGTTCGTCATATACAAGGAGTTATGGTCGACTAAAGTTTACCCAAGTTTTGACGCTCACTAAAACTCGAACGATAGGAAAGTTTTCAACTTGACCTTGAGTTAGGGACCTCTATGATATCAATTCATGCTCAAATAGGTTCCCACACTACATAATTGATTAACATACCAAATTTGGATAGGATTTATGGCTTTTGGAACATCAATGCGTATAAATGATGGTTTTTGTTCTAGCCTGAAATGCGGGGTGTTACAAATACTGGCACTGGGATGTAGATGAAAGTACTCAATTCCTTCTGTAGCGAACCAACAACCACAAATCTTTTTCACCAATGGACCCTGTAAACTGTTCAGTTATCACTTTTTATTTCCAGTAGAAAAAGGTGTCTGAATACATTAATTAATGTTATTGACAAATTATATAAGCAATAATGTCTTTTTACTTTACGTAGGGAATAATTAGGGCTTGGTCTTTGACCAAGTTTATCAATGTTAGACTCATAACAACACGCACAGAATTATAATCTTCAAACTCAGCATAGTTAATGCCATAAACCTAGTTTGAGTTGCTAAAAAAGAACAAGAGTGTATGCAAATGAATCATTCTACTTATTCCCACGACTGTGTCAAAGAAAGTAGCATTGAGGAACTTGAGAAACTATCGTATCATCTCTTCACAAAAAAGTGGCAGTATCATCGAACAAATGTGCTATTCTAAGATTAGAGATACAACAGTTCTTGTCCAAAAAGCCCACCTTTTACACTACCCTTGATAATTTATTTATTTTTTTTAAAAACAGTATTCTATAAGCAAGAACTAACTTCTCAAGAAACTCCTTGACAGGAATTTGAAGGTCTTCATTGATTGATTTGGTACATTGCATGATGTAAAAGCAAGACACTGTCTTTTATTTTGTTAGGGAATACACCACATGCTTCTCCAAAGTCACAAGGTCAGACTTAGAAATACCTGCACCACTCAAGCAAATTAACAACCATCATAAAATGCTCTGTAAATCAGGATTGCCAGTAACTCAAGCAATTTATTTTTATAAGACAGGAACAGAAAGATCCAACTGCCTAGGTCAATGATCTGTTAAACAATTCTCTCTCTGCCCAGGCATGAGAAAATTTTATTTAGGAGACTTCTCGCTTGCAAATGCACTCAAACAATTTAGGAAAATAACTTATGATTTTCTGGTTAATCTTGAGCAGACTTGGCACAAATTACTTCTGCCAATATAGAAATATATTACAAATATAATTCTGAAATTTACGTACCTGCTGCATCATTGACAGTCAAAAATGCAAGCTGTTGAAAGCCAGAGTCGTCATCATTTTGCTCTACAATCACTGGTCTTATACTGGTTTGCTTCTTTTTTCTCTCCACGGTACCTTCTATTTCAGCAGTGGGAAGCTCAAGACTTTTTTCAATGAGAGACCAAACACCTTCAGTAACAGAACTAGAAAGAAGCGAACAAGCTTCTTTGTTAGAATCTAGCAATAAGACCGAAACTTTGGAAATTAACCATTTTTTTATTGATGGAACGTCTCTCGAGGCATCCAAAGCACAAGATATGTTGCAAGCATCTTGGATTACTTTTTCAGCCACCGAGAGATCATTGTTCATGTCCTTGGAGGCAGTTGGATCATACTGATCCATGAACTTCATGTATGACATCAATGCCGGCCTCAAAGTTATGGCCAAGTTGCAGAATGACTACAACAACAACACCAATCTCAGTGTATTCGCTCATAGTGGGGTCTGGCGGGGGGGGGGGGGGGGGGGGGGGGAAGATGTAAGCAATCCATACCACTACTTCAGGAGAAGTAGAAAGGCTGTTTTTGATAGACCCCTGCTCAAGACAAGGAGTAATAAACAAATACTTAATAAAGCATGGAACAAGGTGTCAAGACATAAATACGCCACACATAAGGAATAATAAATAAAGAATAGTAAAAACATTCATAATAAAGCATGAAACATAGTGTCCTAGCAAGAATAATATATCTACCAAGTAATGCCCTACCCCAACGACTCAAACTCGCACTAGCCTTCTACCCTAATCTGCGTCCTCCAGATCTTTCTATCTAGGGTCATGTCCTCAGTGAGCTGTAACTGCTCCATGTCCTGCCTGATCACCCCTCTCTAGTATTTCTTTGAACTACCTCTACCCCGCCTGAAACCATCCTGTCACGACCCAAACTACGGCCTGACCATGACGGACATCCCGAACAATAAAGGCTCGGAAGTCCTACTTTATCTTATCTGGTAATCATGCACAATATTCATATAATAAAAGAAAATGCGGAATTATAATCTAATATGGAAACATGGTCATACTCTACATTCAGTTTAACCATACAGAATGGAATCTAAAATCAACTAAACAACTTCTGGAATAGTCTGCAAAATCTCTACTACATGATCTAAAGATAATTGTCCGAAAAACTGGGACAAGGCGCTCAATAGACCAAAACAAAGGAATAACATAATATGAAATGACAGGTCTTCTGAAACAAAGAAGGCTCAGCCCTGCACAGATCACTTTTCAACGGATACTATATTTATTAACCGGACCTCTAGGTTGAGCCTCCGAACCTGGGAGGTATATGAGACCAATTTAAAATAATTCATAAACTTATCATATAGTAAGAAATCTCATCGGCATTTTTGAAAGGCTGAAATAAAATCATCTGAACTCTGAGACATTATTTGTTTTACTTCTGCGCTGGGTGGTATACCATACAACTCTAAAATTCCACAGGCTATTAGAAATCGTCCTTTGACTCGGCGGGGAAGTCTTCAACCTAAGTGTGCCGCAAGGGTTGTAGTCAATGACTCAGCTACGCCACACAGCCATCGCCAGCGTAAAATAATATGCCCGCATCAGTAAATCACGATTTTAGGTTAAGAGTTACTTGAATTCAAACTTTCTTCGGGTAACCACCTAACCCTTTTTAAGCCAAGTTTTAACTCTTTAAAATATGCATTCTCTTAAAACATACACTAAAAAATCTAACTCTATTATGGCATACATTTATATGGTATCGTTATACCATTGACTTGCAAGTCACATCTTTGAGCCATTATTAGCATATTATAATCTCTGTTTCTAAACGTAAATCTGGGACCACTATGTCAATAAATTATTTTCAGAAACTCTTTCTTAAAGCTCATGTAAACATATGCAAGAAACTCTCTTTTTCACCATTTCAAATACATAAGGTGGTCATATCAAAGTTATCAATCATATGGAATTCTTTCTTTTTAAGACAAGGACTAAATCATATCAAGAAACTCCCTCTCATCATCATCAAAATCATGTTAAATACTTAAATATTGAAAAGATCCCCTTCAAAACATTAAACAAGCATCTCAAATCATTCCCAACAAGTTCATCAACTCAAAATCATCAAAGAGAGGGGTTTCAATAATAATGCTCTCAATCAAATCTCAAACATTATACATATTCATATAAGTTTAAATCAATTTAAGGGGGAAAGGCCTAAAGACCAAAACAATAATATTATCCAAGCATCCATAATGCGAAATTCAAAGCATAAGTTTCAAAACCCCTTTATAATTCATGCTTGATAATCTTTAAATCATGTTCAAGTGTTGACAAGCCCATGTAGTTTTTAAATAAACCTCACGTACCTTAAATTAGAATCTTTTGAATGAACTCTTGCATTAGGGATGCTATAGGTACGATTGATGGGTGCTTCTTGTATCCCTCGTAATGGGGATTCCGATTCTAGAATAATTAACGAAAAACTACGGTTAAATCTTGAGATATGTTGATTTTTGGGTTGAAACCCTAAGGAATGTTCTTGGTGATTTTGAGAGAAATTATGAATAATGTGGTCACTTGGGAGTAAAATTCCGTATTTAAGCTGATAAGGGGTTGGAAAATACCCTATATACCCAAAAGGAGATGTAATAAAATATAACTGAAAGCCCGATTTTATGGCCTACCATGAAGCGCCACTATCGGTGGTTCACTGAAAATTGACGAATGAGATTTTTAGGGTCACCACGACGCAGAACCATTGCGTTGTCCCACTGGTTGGGATCTGAAACCTAAGCGCGACCTGAATGATGGCTCTTGGACTGAACTGAATTCGCAATTTACATGGATGAAATAGATTATCTGTTAGGATAGTCATAAATATGAGACTTCGGATAGTAGGACTGGGTGAAAAGGTGGAAAAACCACAGTAACTTTTCTGCCTCGCTGTTAAGCTGAATTGCTGGCTACATAGACTGAATTATACTGGACACTTATACTTGACTTGAGTATCTCTTCAACACTCTTTCTAAAGAATTTTTGGTAGCATTAGGGAGCAAAGAATCTTAGGTATGATTTACACAAGACATCCAACTAAGGAATTACAACCTTGGCACTACTCTATTGCATGGAATATAGACGTTTAACTCATAAGCTAGGATAGAATTTCCGGGCCTTAGGGGCAATGCAACTTCTTACTTTCAAGGTTAGCCACACTTCTAAAATACTCTCTCAACTATATTTTCCCCTTAAACACCATGCCCATTGATTCCACTTATTTTTCTCGCATGGCCGCTGATATTTCCATCTACCAATCTCTAAAGGAAACTAAATCCCCTCACATATGCATTTCTAAGCAAACACTCATAAAGCATCTTTCTCATACTCTCTAATACTTCTATCCACAACAAGTTCCCTGCATTATTCAGATAATACACATAAAATATTCTCAACTAACCAAGCCATACTCGACACTTCACCTCAAAATTCTTTCAACTTATGGACTTGCATAAAACAAGCACACAACAATTTTTCAAAAATATAACACATAAAACTTTAACTAACCTTGACATGTATCAAAGACTCGGCCTCAAACTTACTCCAGAATTACCGCCTTAACTCAAATAATCTAATCTGAGGACGTACCTGATATAAATCTGAATTTTGACTGATCATTAAGAGTATCACATGTGCACAACGGTCATGAACTGCATGACCTGAATTTTTGGAATTCATAACTTACGGAAAGTGATTCTGATTGCTGAATAAACTGGGAACTCATCATA
This sequence comes from Capsicum annuum, assembly GCF_002878395.1. Classification (NCBI taxonomy): domain Eukaryota; kingdom Viridiplantae; phylum Streptophyta; class Magnoliopsida; order Solanales; family Solanaceae; genus Capsicum; species Capsicum annuum. The sequence goes on along the minus strand of NC_061111.1, from coordinate 246,933,896 downwards.
CTAGGAACTAGGAGAGTACATGATTCCTTATCATATGCATGAACACGGACTATGATCATGAAGCTGAAAAATAAAGCATGAGTATCTATCGGAAGAACTGAATTAAACTGCTGAAATAAGAATAGATTGAGCATCGTTCTTTCTCACGACCAATTCCACCACTTACTGGCACATCTATTAGCATCTAAAAACTTAAATTGATTACTCGTTCTATCATCTCCCCCTTAGATTTAAGCCATTACTCTTAAGTCTATGAACCACTATATATACTCTGGTATAAACAGAAATCACTTTACTCTAGAGTCGGGGATATAACAATACACATAAAACTAAACTTACCCTGTAAAAAGGTATCTTCATTTATAGCAACCAATGCTAATACCTCCTTCTAAGATTCAACCCTTAGGTTTTTATAGCCCCAAAAGTCATCATATAACATCTCAAACATTCACCAACTCAGATTCTTCTAACACTAAACATGGATATCTCTAAACCTTTGAAGGACCATACCACTTCTGTCATAGTCTACTAGCATCACAGCTCCAAACTTATTTCTCTCTACTATGAGAATCAAGATCAGATCAAAAGGCTCAACACTACCAATCAACATTTCTTAACTTGGCTATTTAGAACACCATATACCATCTTACTAATCTTTTCTTCACCTAGCAACTCAACGGTACAACTAGCCACACACAACATGGAATAGGTTTAGAAAAATACCACAACCTCATATCACCTTGGCATACTTCTAGTTCATACATACAACATCACACTTCACTACGAATCAAGTAAACTTAAGCTCTTGCATGCACTGTTCAAGCCTAACCGATTGCTTCCATAAAACTAGTATCATTAACCAAGAAATAATCACATCCACCATCATGACATCACTGCTATGCCTCAAAATCTATTACATACCTTCTCACAAGTAATACTAGTTTACAACTATCAAAGAGGAAAAGGTCAAGGGGGTAAAGTCACATAATAGACATGGTTAACCTTAATCTTGTATTATAATCCCATATAATCTTATCTACTTATACGGCTTTCTCACATCACACTTACTTAACCATGCGTACATTTACACTTCCTTCAAGTTCCACATACAACCTTGTGTCTATAATTATAACTTACTGGTTAGTCTAGCCATTTTCATACTTCAAGCAAACAACAACTCACTTTAGCTCATAACTCCTTCTCTACTTTCTACTAAACTAACACACAAGGACGTATCACCTTAATACCAACTCAATGTCATACAAAAAGATTCGGTTATACATACATTTAATAAACTGCCCTTACCATTTTTCTTGCTATTACTCCTCTAAACCCCCCAGTTCTAACCAACACAAGAACAACAAGATGTACAACAAGTTGGTAGTGAATTAAAATAGGCCTCACACGGCTTCACTAGACTTCGATTTTGTGGTTTGAACAAAAAAATGAGAGAAATGACAAGGCAACTATGCTAGTGAATCAAAAGTGCCCCACACGGCTTCACTAGACTTTGAGTTTCTATAATACAATAATAACAAGGTTACAAGAGATAGAAACTTTACACACAATAATTAATGATCTATGAATATATATCTTACTCTGTATGCATAAAAATATGAGTCAAATATTCCCCCCCCCCCCCAAAGACTACCATACAATCCACAAATACTACTAGACACCACATTAGTCTATCACTATAGAGAGGTAAATCATCCTCAAACATCGGTTATTAAAATAAAAAATTTATTTACTCAAAATTCACCCTCACTCTAACTTCTAACTCTGTGAATTCAAATCACCAAATTCTTGGTCCAACATCAGTACCAATAGGTCATGACACCAACACTAAACTTATACTACTACTCTGGTGGAAATACAGTTCCAATATTCTGCTGCATATCATTCCCCCTTAAGTGTGACATCTGCAACATAAATTCTAAAAAGGACTTAATACACTTAATACCGCAGGCTGAAAAACATGATTTCATCAGAATGAAAGTTCACACTTGAATCAATACACTCTAATGCACTAACGGAATCTTCACAAGTCCTTGCATAATTTCAAAATCTTATATAGCTCAATGAGAAAGAACCATGTCATTTAGACTCTAAACTTTTGTAGTTGAATAACCCCAATAATGAGAATGTCTGAGAACATCAGAGTAAGGAAAGAATTGGGATAACTTTTACTTTCGTATGGGTGATAGCATAGCATGAATTAGAGTATGAAGGAGGAACATTCTAACTCTATTGCAAAAGCTAGAACATGAATAAAGAGAGATATTCCTAAATGCCTTATATCCTCCTGCTTATAAGTGTGGCGTATTACACACCCATAAACAAGACTCTACCCAATGTGATTTTTCAGACACCCTGGGACCATGAACTATGCTCTGATACCAAGTTTGTAACAATCCAAACTAGGGCCTAGCCATAACGGGCATCCCAAACCATGAAGGCCCGGACGTACTACTCTATCTGATCTGGTAATCATGAACAACATTCATATAATAAAAGAATATGCGGAGTTATAATCTAATACATTAATATGGTCATATTCTAGATTTAATTTAACCTTACGGAATAAAATCCAAAATCAACTAAACAACTTATGGAATAGTCTGAGAAATTTCTACTACATGATCTAAAGATAACTATTTGTAAAACTGGGACAAGGCCCCCAATAGACCAAAATAAAGGAATAACAGAATCTGAAATGATAGGCCTTCTAGAACAAAGAAGGCTCACCCCTGCATGGATCACTTCTTACTGGATACTCTACTGATTAGCCGGACCCCTAGGCTGAGCCTCCTAACCTGGGAGATAGGGGGTCAATACAATTGTACTGGTACACAGAGCAAATCCAAAATAATAATTTATATTCAATATAGATGAGAGCAATTTAAAATAGTTCATAAACATATTGTATAGTAAGAAATCTTAGGGGTATTTCTGAAAGACTCTAAAAGAAAATCATCTGAACTCTGAGACATTTCTTGTTTTACTTCTGCGCTAGGTGGTATGCCCTTTAACTCTAAAATTCCATGGGCTATATGGAATCCGCCGTTGACTCGGCGGGGAAGCCTCTAACCCAAGGGTGCCGGGTTGGATTCTCTTACTCTACTACGCCACACGGTCGTCACCAGCGTAAAATAATATACCTGGATCAGCAAATCACGATTTTAGGTTAAGAGTTACTTGAACTCAAACCTTCTTCGGGTAACCACCTAACCCTCTTTAAGCCCAGTTTTAACTCTTTAAAACATGCATTCTTTGAAAACTCTAACTCTATTATGGCATACATTTATATGGTATCGTCATACTATTGACTTGCAAGTCACATCTCTGAGCCATTATTAATATATAATAATCTTTGTTTCAGAACGTAAATCTGGAACCACCATATCAATAAATCATTTCAAGAAACTCTTTCTTAAAGCTCATGTAGACATATGAAAGTAACTCTCTTTTTCACCATTTCAAATACACAAAGTGGTCATGTATAAGATATCAATCATATGCAATTATCCCTTTTTAAGAAAAGGATGAAATCATATCGAGAAACTCCCTCTCATCATCATCAAAATCATGTTAAATACTTAGATATTGAAAAGATCCCCTTCAAAACATTAAACAAGCAACTCAAATCATTACCAACAAGTTCATCAACTCTAAATTATCAAAGAGAGGGGTTTCAATAATAATGCTCTCAATCAAATCTTCAACATCATACATATTCATATAAGTTTAAATCAATTTAAGGGGAAAGGCCTAAAGACCAAAACAATAATATTATCCAAGCATCCATATTGCGAAATTCAAAGCATAAGTTTCAAAACCTCTTTAAAATTCATGCTTGATAATCTTTAAATCATGTGCTAGTGTTGACAAGCCCATGTAGTTTTTAGGATAAACCCCACGTACCTTAATTTAGAGGCTTTTGAATGAACTCTTGCGTTAGGGATGCTATACGTACGATTGGTGGGTGCTTCTTGTAAACCTCGTAATAGGGATTCTGATTCTTGAATAATTCAGGAAAAGCTACGATTAAATCTTGAGATATGTTGATTTTTGGGTTGAAACCCTAAGGAGTGTTCTTGGTGATTTTGAGAGAAAATATGAATAATGTGGTCCCTTGGGAGTAAAATCCTATATTTAAGCTAATAAGGATGTGGAAAATACCCAATATACCCTTAATGAGACACAATAAAAATATAGCTGGGAGCCCAATTTTATGGGCCACCGCGACGTGCCACTATCGTGGTGGCTCACTAGAAATTGACGAACGGGATTTTTAGGGTCACCGCGATGCGGAACCATCGCGTTGTCCCACTGGTTGGGACCTGGAACTTCAGCACGACGCACTACAATCGCGCTAGGCAACTAAAATTTGACAATTGTTAAATAGACGACCTCCACAACACGCCAAGCACAAAAATGATGGTGTCTTCCGACTAGGACTTAAATTAGCTATAACATCTTCCCCGGGTATCCAATTTGGACAAATCTTATATCGATGGAAAGCTCATTCAATTTACCACACTACATAATTTATTAACATGGAAAATTTGCATAGGATTTATGGCTTTTGGATCATCTCCGCATAAAAATGATGGTTTTCATTCTAGCCCGAAATGAGCGGTGTTACATTATCTCTCCCTTGGGAACATTCATCCCCGATTAATGGGTAGGAACATTAAATCTTAAAGGTATGGAATAACTCGGGCATGATGGGTCATCTAAGAAAGGATATAAGTGATCTAAAATGTTTAAACTTCTATTATGAAACCAAATTCTGAGCTGACTTGCCCTTACTTATTTTAAGGAGCTGATTCATGCTGAGAGTTTAGGATTCCCCCCGAAGTGTTTATGGTCATATCACACACATTGGATTTAGAAGTGACAACTAATGTATGTATGGATTATGAGGCAACAAGATTTAGATCGTAAAAAGGTATTACATTGTCTGAGCTGAAATACTTGGGAAAATTTGAGATTATGCGCTGAACTCTTATGAACTGAGTCATTAGCCGAGTCTGAAAGATGACGCCTGGACTGAACAAAATTCGCAATTTACATGGATGGAATAGATTATATCTTGGGATGGTCATACACATGAAACTTCGTATAGTAGGACTAGTTGAAAAGGTGGAAAAACCACAGTAACTTGTCTGCCTCACTGTTAAGCTGAATTGCTGGCTACATAGACTAAATTATACTGGACACTTATACTCGACTGGAGTATCTCTACAACACTCTTTCTAAAGAAGTTCTAGTAGCATTATGGAGCAAAGAATCTTAGGCATGATTTACACAAGGCATCCAACTAAGGAATCGCAACCTTGGCACCACTCTATAGCATGGAATATAGACGTTTAACTCATAAGCTAGGATAGAATTTCCGGACCTTAGGCAATGCAACTTCTTACTTTCAAGGTTAGCCACACTTCTAAAATACTCTCTCAACTATATTTTCCTCTTAAACAACATGCTCATTGATTCCACTTATTTTTCTGGCATGGCCGCTGATATTTCCATCTACTAATGTCTAAAGGGAACTAAATCCCCTCGCTATCTTCAAGCCTAACTCAAAATCATAAAACGCACCACATAATATTGTAGTACTAGTCTGAATCATGAATTCAGTACACCCTGCATTTCACAATTCCTCATCTCATGCATTATTTTTATTGCCACTCCTGCAATCACCTTGAACTTTGCATTAGACATTCACAAACACTCAAAGCATCTATTCATATGAATACAACCATGACATTCAAGCCTATCTTCATACCTACATATGCACTTCTAAGCAAACACTCATAAAGCATATTTCTCATATTCTCCAATACTTCTATCCACAACAACTTCCCTGCACTATTCAGATAATACGCATAAAATATTCTCAACTAACCAAGCCATACACTAAACTTCACCTCAAAATTCTTTCAACTTATGGACTTACATAAAACAAGAACACAACAATTTTTCAAAAATATAACACATAAAACTTCAACTAACCTTCACACGTCTAAAAGAGTCGGCGTCAAACTTACTTCATAATTACCACCTTAACTCAAATAATCTAATCTGAGGACGTACCTGATATAAATCTGAATTTTAACTGATCATTAAGAGTATCACATGTGCACAAGAGTCATGAACTGCATGACCTGAATTTTTGGAATTCATAACTTACGAAAAGAGATTCTGACTGCTGAACAAACTGGGAACTCATCATACTAGGAACTAGGAGAGTACATGATTCCTTATCATATGCATGAACACGGACTATGATCATGAAGCTGAAAAATAAAGCGTGAGTATCTATCGGAATAACTGAATTAAACTGCTGAAATAAGAATAGATTGAGCATCGTTCTTTCTCATGGCCAATCGCACCACTTACTGGCACATCTATTAGCATCTGAAAACTTTACTTGATTACTCGTTCTATCATCTCCCCCTTAGATTTAAGACATGACTTTAAGTCTGTGAACCACTATATACACTTTGGTATAAACAGAAATCACTTTACTCTAGAGTCGGGGATATAACAATACACATAAAACTAAACTTAGCATGTAAGACGGTATCTTCATTTATAGCAACCAATGGTAATACCCCACTTCTAAGATTCAACCCTTAGGTATCTATAGCCCCAAAAGTCATCATATATCATCTCAAACATTCACCAACTCAGATTCTTCTAACACTAAACATGGATATCTCTAAACCTTTGATGGACCATACCACTTCTGTCCTAGTCTACCAGCATCACAACTCCAAACTTATATCTCTCTACTATGAGAATCAAGATCATACCAAAATTCTATACATTACAAATCAAAACTCCTTAACTTGGCTATTTAGAATACCATATACCATCTAACTGGTCTTTTCTCCACCTAGCAACTCAAAGGTACCTCTAGCCACACACAGCATATAATAGCCTTAGAAAAATACCGCAACCTCATATCACCTTGGCATACTTCTAGTTCATATATACATCATACTTCATTACAAATCAAATAAACTTAAGCTCTTGCACGCACTGTTCAAGCCTATCAGATCACTTCCATAAAACTAGTATCATTAACCAAGAAATAATCACATCAACCTTCATGACGTCACTGCTATGCCTCAAAATCTACTACATACCTTGTCACAAGTAGAACTAGTTTACAACTATCAAAGTAAAGAAGGTCAAGGGGGTAGAGTCAAATAATAGACGTGGTCAAACTTAATCTTATATTATAACCCCATACAATCTTATCTACTTATATGGCTTTCTAACATCACACTTACTTACCCAAGCGTACATTTAGACTATCTTCAAATTCCAAAAACAACCATGTGTCTATAATTATGACTTACTGTTAGTCTAGCCATTTCATTCTTCGAGCAAATAATAACTCACCTTAGCTAATAACTTATCCTCTACCTTCTACTAATCTAACACACAAAGACATATCACTTTAATACCAATTCAATCTCGTACCAAAAGATTTGGCTATACATACATTCAATAAATCGCCCTTACCACTTTTCTTACCATTAAGCCTCTAACCCCCCCCCCCCCCCCCCCCCCCCCCCCCATTCCAACCAATAAAAGAACAACAAGATTAACACTAAGTTGCTAGTTAATCGAAATAGGCCTCACACGACTTCACTAGACTTTGATTTTGTGTTTTGAACAAGAAAATGAGAGAAATGACAAGGCAACTATGCTCGTGAATCAAAAGAGCCCCACACCACTTCACTAGACTTTGAGTTTCAACAACACAATGATAACAAGGTTACAAGAGATAGAAATTTGACACACAGTAATCAATGATCTATGAATATATATCTTACTCTGTATGCATAAAAATCTGAGTCAAACACTCTCCCCCCCCAAAGATTACCATACAATCCACAAATGCTACTAGCCACCACATTAGTCTATCATTATAAAGAGGTAAATCATCCTCAAACATCGGTTATTCAAATTAAAAAATTATTTAGTCAAAAGTCACCCTCCTGACTTCTACCTTTGTGACTTCATATCACCAACTTCTTCGTCCAACATTATTACCAATAGGTTATGACACCAACACTTAACTTATACTACTACTTAGGTGGAAATATAGTTCCAACATTCTGCTGCATATCATTCCCCCTTAAGCGTGACATCTACAACATAACTTCTTAAAAGGACTGAATACACTTAATACCACAGACTGAAAAGCATGATTTCATCAGAATCATAGTTCACACTAGAATCAATACGCTATGACGCACAAACCTAATCTTCACAAGTCCTTCTATAATTTCAAAATCTTATATGGCTCAATCAGAAAGAACTATGTCATTTAGACTCTAAACTTCTATACTTGAATCACCCTAATAATGAGACATATCTGAGAACATCAGAGTAAGGAAAGAATTGGGATGGTTGTTACTTTCGTATGGGCGACACCATAGCACGAATTAGAGTATGAAGGAGGAACATCTGACTCCATTGTAAGAACTAGAACTTGAAGAAAAAGAGACATTCCTAAATACCTTATAGCCTCCTGCTTATAAGTGTGGCACATTACACACCTATAAACAAGACTCTACCCGACATGATTTTACAAAAACCCTGGGACTATTAACCATGCTCTGATACCAAATTAGTCACGACCCAAATTAGGGCTTGGCAGTGACGGACATCCCAAACCATGAAGGCCCCGAACGTCCTACTCTATCTTATATGGTAATCATGCACAACATTCATATAATAAAAGAAAATGCAGAATTATAATCTAATAGAGAAATATGGTCATACTATAGATTCAGTTTAACCATACAGAATGAAATCCAAAATCAACTAAACAACTTCTGAAATAGTCTCTGAAATCTCTGCTATATGATCTAAAGATAACTGAATAAAAAACTGGGACAAGGCCCGCAATAGACCAAAATAAAGGAATAACATAATATGAAATAGCAGGCCTTCTAGAACAAAGAAGGCTCACCACTACACGGATCACTTCTTGTTGGGTACTTTACTGATTAGTCGAACCCCTAGGCTGAGCCTCCAAACTTGGGAGATAGGGGTCAATATAATTGTACTGTTACGAAGAGCAAACCCAAAATAATAATTTATATTCAACACAAATGAGTGCAATTTAAAATAGTTCATAAACATATCATATAGTAAGAAATCTCATGGGCATTTCTAAAAGACTCTGAAAGAAAATCATCTGAACTTTGAGACATTCCTTGTTTTACTTCTGTGCTAGGTGGTATACCCAACAACTCTAAAATTCCATGGGCTATATGGAATCAACCATTGACTCGGCGGGGAAGCCTCTAACCCAAGTGTGCCAGGTTGGAGTCTCTCACTCTGCTACGCCACACGGCCGTCGCCCGCGTAAAATAATATACCTGAATCAACAAATCATGGTTTTAGGTTAATAGTTACTTGAACTCAAATCTTCTTTGGGTAACCACCTAACCCTCTTTAAGCCCAGTTTTAACTTTTTAAAACATACATTCTCTTAAAACATACTCTGAAAACTCTAACTCTGTTATGGCATACATTTATATGGTATCGTCATACCATTGACTTGTAAGTCACATGTCTGAGCCATTATTAACATATAATAATCTCTGTTTCACAATGTAAATCTGGGACCACCATATCAAAAAAACATTTCAAGAAACTCTTTCTTAAAGCTTATGTAGTCATATGCAAGAAACTCTCTTTTTTTCCGTTTCAAATACACAAGGTGGTCATATCAAAGTTATCAATCATATGCAATTATTTCTTTTTAAGACAAGGATAAAATTATATCAAGAAACTCCCACTCATCATCATCAAAATCATGTTAAATACTTAGATATTGAAAAGACCCCCTTCAGAACATTAAACAAGCATCTCAAATCATTCCCAACAAGTTCATCAACTCTAAATCATCAAAGAGAGGGGTTTCAAAAAAAAATGCTCTCAATCAAATGTTCAATATCATACATATTCATATAAGTTTAAATCAATTTAACGAGGAAAGGCCTAAAGGCCAAAAAAATAATATTATCCTAGAATCCATAATGCGAAATTCAAAGTATAAGTTTCAAAACCCATTTAAAGTTCATGCTTGATAATCTTTAAATCATGTTCTAGTGTTGACAAGCCCATGTAGTTTTTAGGATAAGCCCCACGTACCTTAATTTAGAAGCTTTTGAATGAACTCTCGCATTAGGGATCCTATACGTACAATTGATTGGTGCTTTTTTTATCCCTCGCAATGGGGATTCTGATTCTTAAAGAATTAAGAAAAAGCTACGGTTAAATCTTGAGATATGTTGATTTTTGGGTTGAAGCCCTAAGGAGTGTTCTTGGTAATTTTGAGAGAAAATATGAATAATGTGGTCAATTAGGAGTAAAATCCTGTATTTAAGGTGATAAGGGGGTGGAAAATGCCCAATATTCCCTAAATGAGATAGAATAAAAATATAATTGGGAGCCCAATTTTATGGGCCACCGCGTTGCACCACTATCTCTGTGCCTCACTAGATATTGATGAATGGGAGTTTTAGGGTCACCGCAATGCGGAGCCATCGCGTTTTCCCAGTGGTTGGGACCTAGAACTTGAGCGCGATGCACCACAATCGCGCTAGGCGACTGGAATTTGACAATTGTTAAATAGACCACCTCCGCGATGCGCCAAGCACCAAAATGATGGTGTCTTACGACTAGGACTTAAATTAACCATAACATCTTGACCGGGTATCCGATTTGGGTAAATCATATATCGACAGAAAGATCATTAAATTTCCTACACTACATAATTGATTAACATTGAAAATTTGTAAAGGATTTATGTCTTTTGGATCATCTACGCATAAAAATAATGGTTTTCGTTCTAGCCCAAAATGCGGGGTGTTACACATCCAAAGAAAGCTTCTCAAAGCTATGAATCGGCGTATCCCTGCCCCTTCTTACCATATGCCTGAACCATCTCAATAGGACTTCCCACATCTTTTCCTCCATTAAAGACACTCCAACTTTTTCCCGAATGGTCTCATTTTTAACTCTATCACCCCTATTAAGCCCATACATCCAACGTAACATCCGTATTTCTGCTACCTTTAATTTTTAAATGTGAAAGTTCTTGACTGGAAAACATTCTGCTCCATACAACATGGCCAGACAGACTGCCACCCTGTCGAATTTTCCTTTAATCTTGGGCAGCACCTTCTTATCACACAACACCCTCGAGGTGAGCTTCCACTTCATCTATCTTGCCCTAATACAGTGGGAGACATCCTTGTTAATCTCACCATTCTCCTGGATCATGGACCCATATACTTGAAACTATCCCTCTTACCCACCATCTGAGAATCCAACCTTACTACCACCTCTTCTTCCCGCCTCACGTTATTAAACTTACATCCCAAATATTCTAGCTTGCTCAATCTCAACTTGAACCTTTTAGACTCAAGGGTCTGTCTCCACACCTTTAATTTATCACACACCCCTGCGTCTCATCAATCAAAACTACATTATCTGCAAAAGGAATACACCAAGGAACCTCTTATTGAATACGCTGCGTCAACACATCCATCACCAAAGCAAACAAAAATGGGCTTAGAGTGGAACCCTGGTGCCACCCCGTCAAGACAGGAAAATGCTCTGAGTCTCCTTCCACTGTCCTTATCTGAGTCTTAATTCTATCATACATGTCCTTGATTGCTCTAATATATGCCACCGGTACCCCACTCACCTTCAAGAATCTCCAAAGAAGCTCCTTAGGGACTTTGTTATACGCCTTCTCTAAGTTAACCACCATGTGCAGATCCCTCTTCCTTTCCCTATACCGTTCTACCAGTCTCCGCACTAGGTGAATTGCCTCCGTCTTCGAGCGCCTAGGCATAAATCCAAATTGATTATCCGAGATAGACACTATCCTCCTTAACCTCAACTCGACCACTCTCTCCCAAATCTTCATAGTATAGCTCAATAATGTAATACCTCTATAGTTATTGCAACTCTGAATATAACCCTAGTTGTTAAACAATTCAATCAACCACCTTAAGCCAGCCTCGCCAGAGAACTTCCAAAAATACTCAGGGATCTCATCAGGCCCCGTCATCCTACCCTTAAGCTTCTTGCGAACAACCTATCTGACCTCTTCTACCTTAAAGCATCTACAATAACTAAAGTCACGACACTCATCTATGTGCTCCAACTCCCCTAATACAATAACTCTATCCCCTTCTTACATCATTAACCGATCAAAGTACGAATGCCATCTTTTCTTAATATGATCCTCCTCTACCAATACTCTACCAGCCTCCCCCTTAATGCACTTCACTTGGTCGAGGTCATGACCCATCCTGTCCCTAGCCTTTGCAAGCCTAATCAACCTCTTTTCCCCTCCTTTCTCCTCTAACCCCGCATACAAGCTCTTGAATGCTGCTATTTTATCAACCATGACTGCTAACTTAGCCTCCTTCCTAGTTATGTTGTACTCCTCCCTATTAGCCTGTTTCTCATCTTCATCCTTATTCTCATCCAACTTAGCATACGCCCCCTTCTTAGTCTCTACTTTCTTCTTAACTTCTTCATTCCACCACCAATCACCCAAATGATGGCCGACATAGCCCTTGGAAATACCAACACCTCACTAGCAGTCTCCTTGATGCACCTAGACCCCCTATCCCACATACCATCTATGTCCCCCTGCACTCCCACACCCCCATTCCTGCCACTTCTCCCTTATCTCCCTTGCATTCACTGGCGTATGGCCACCCCACTTAATGACTCTAAATCAAAATATTACGCCTATGGATTTTGCTTCCTGTGGTAGTAGTTGTAAAGTATAAGAACAACATGCAACTAAGGATGGAAAAAAAGGAACAAGGAAAAGAATTCAAAAGTTAGCCAGAGATCATATTGGAAAACTTACAACATTTTATGAAGTGGCCAAAGCTGATCTATACTTCAATTTTATTTTCTTTTTTTTTTTAATAAAAAATTGTTATTTGTATACACCAAAGACTACCGGTGGTATTTGTAATGCTGCCGGACATCAAGTGAACAAGGAAATCAACCTAAGGAAATTTACCTAACCAGTTTACCAACACTTTAATGTCTGTCCTCTTTTATATATTCCCCTTTTTCTGCTATCGGCAAAAAATTATTATCCTTTAGCATTTATAATAAAGAGCAGGACATTGAATTTACCTTAAACTGAAACAAGAGATACATAGATATAGAGTTCAAGGCATACAAATTAATCTTCTCTATTCCAAGAATTTTTCTAAATAGCCTTAAACTGGCCTAATTTTGTAACAGGTCGAGAAGAATTGAGAAAAAAGGTGGAAGCCCGTTCACGTTATTCAAACGCACTACTACAGTAACACACCCTAAGAAGTCTTTAACTATAAGGACTATTTGAAAGGAATACAAGTTAATAAATAAAGGAAAAAATTTGAAATCAGGTGTGATTCCTTTTTACAAAAGTTAAGGGTCAGAGATCATGCCAAAAAGAATGCCTTGGATGCATATACAGGGTAAAGAGAGAACCCGCATCCTTAGTAAAGGGTGAGAGGAAACCATAGAAGACCTGTGTGTTTATAGACTGCTGCTGAGAAAGATTGGGAGCTTCCTTAAAGACAGATGATTTAAAAGGTAACCGAGGATCAGCTAAGTATTCCACAATACATTCAACACGTCCTCTGTAGAAGCCACCTCCGACACCATTCTTTTCCTTTGCTCAGCAACAAAAAAAGCTGATAAAAATAAGGAGCCAAAATCAGATACTCCACAATGTGAGTTGCTTCATGGTTTTACTTTTGTACAGTTGTAAGGAGGAAAGCAAAAACAATGTTTCCACACAAAATGCAGAATCACATTGGAGGGACAGAAAGGAGAGCATACAATATTACCGTAGCTAGAGCAAAAGCTCTAGAAAGGATCAGCTTATTGGAACCACCAAAACATTTGCGGAATCATGACAATAAGCATATTCAACTTCCGTACTATAAAATAGTGCTACAAGTACCTAGAGGAAAGACTCTACGGAGCAGCTCATTGGGAATACAAAAACACTAGACTCATGAACTTCTCCTCTTTAAACTATACGGGCACATTCAATGTGGCGGATTTTGGAAGGATTTCACTGGGTACAAAATAATTCTCTCCTCACTAGAGAGCAAGCAGGAGAGAATGCTTTTTGATTTTACAATTCCGAATCTACTTGATGAGAAAACAACAAAAACAAAGTCCTCCACACAAATGTCACAGACCCATCATGCAATCAAAGCAAGTAAAACCAGTAGTAGTATAAGGGTAGAAAATGAAACACTAGACTCATGAATTTTTCCCTTTTAACCTATATGAGTGGGTTCAACGCAATCTTTTTTTGGGTACAAAATTATTTTGGAGTCCCACATCGTGAATGGAATTTGGTCTCCTTATATGGCCATGGACCATCCTGCCCTCATGAGCTTGCCTTTGGGGTTATTAGAGTCAGTTTGATCCAAATTCATTGTTTCAAATATTGCCCCCCGCCACCACATCAATGGAATTTGGTCTCCTTATATGGCCTTGGATAATTCTGTTCTCCCCTCACGTAGTAGCTTTTAGCATTGAATTAAGCCCAAGATTCATTATTTTAATCAAAAGAGTAGAACGGATTTCTTCAGGGTTTTAGAATACTGAATCTACTAACAATACCCACAAAAACAAAGTTCACAAATACAAACATAGATCCAATAGATAATCATAAAACAAAAATAAATAAAACTAATACCACCAATAAAAAGTAGAAAAATGGAACACTCAAAATATGTATCCATTTGTGTACAAAATTTTCTTCTTCTCTTTTTCTTTTTGGATAATCATGGTGTTTGGGACAGCCTGCACACACCTCGACTAATTCGACTAGCAAATATTTCCATACAAAATTCAATGTACATTAAACCTTTTACTGAAGATAAGAACAACAATAAACCAAGTTGTCCACACAACAAATGCCATAGAATCATACATCAGAAAAAAAAACTAGAAAAATGAAACAAAGAAGCCATTTCCTGTCCAAAATTCAATGTAAAGAAAACCTTTCCCTGAAGAGATCAACAACAATAAACCAAATTCTCCACGTATGAATCATCCAACAACAACAAAACAAAATAAAACAAAATTCATACAAAATTCAATGTATACAAAACCTTTCAACTGAATAGATGAATAACAAGAAACAAAATTTTTCACAAAACAAATGTCACAGAATCATGCAACAACAACAACAAAAATAAAAACACCAGGTGATTATTTCCATAGGTCCTTGTCTTAGTGGACAGAGTTACCTCGTATCTTTTGTTGAGAAAGGTGGAAGGTATCCGGTAGATTTAGTTGAGATACAAAAAAGTTGGCCCGAACACCGCAGTTGTCAAAAACAACAACAACAAACAAAAAAATGAAACAAGAATATGTTTCCTTACAATTCAAGGTAAAAAACAATAACAAAATTCTCCATAAAGAAAACGTCACAAAATCATGAAACAACAAAAACAAACACAAAAACATTTGCATACAATATTCAATGTACATAAAACCTTTGTGGTGAAGAGAAGAACAACAATCGTCGATGGAAAATTTGAACTTGCAGCTATTTTTGTTTAAAACCCTTGGGTTGCTTACTTACTAAAGCAGTGAAAGTATAGTACAGAATAATCAGATTCTCTGCTTACTATTTATAATTTAAAATTTAAAGATACCATTGGCAGAAGGATCAATGTATTTTACTTTCTTCTTTTTCTTTATTTTTTTGGGTCAATTTCTTAATATATACTTTAGAAAATGCAATAACTGTGTTTAAAATACTTGAAAAAATTGTTCTACTAATAAGTAGCTTAATCTTGCCTAATTCCATGATTTGGAAGAAATTAATATGAAAAATCCAGGGTAAGAACTTATCCGCATTCAGTGTTTATATTAAATAGATGTATGTATGCAGTATGATGTAGTCGTAACGTCTATGTAACTATGATTATAGATAATATAAATTTTTATTTCATGAAATTTTAATTGTGGTAAGTTGCCTAAGGTCGGTCTGTGAATCATATTAAGTCATTAACTATCGACTTAAGTTTTGTGTACGTAGATTGATCAGTTTCTGAAGCGTTGCTAAAAATATAAGATCATCATGAACAATAATTAAGATGGAGGTAAGTGATGGACACTTATACCTTTAAGAGTGTTTTCTTTGAAAAAAACATGTTTTAAATATTTACTGAGTAAGTAAATGACATATTGTGTAAACTTATGCATGTGAGTATGAGTAGTTGTTGCCGGAGAAAATAATTGCACTATTTCTACTACTAGAGAAAATAATCACACTGTTTCTACTGCCTCTAAAAGAAGATAAATAAATATAGTAGATGTAACGCCCCGGGAGTACACCCTGGACGCCACACAGTGCTTACGATCACAAGTGACTACAAGATAACCTATGAGTTGGTACCTACTATGAGCCCTGAAAAATAATAAAATACACATATGAGAATAACTGAATACGACATAAGTTTTCAAATAATAAAACATTTCTGAATCTTAAGTCTAAAAACAACTGCCAGAAAACAACTGTCTGAAAACTGATAAAAGTAATGACAAACTGACTGACTTTCTGAAGTGTCTGAAAGCCTCTAAAACTGACTGAATAAGAGTTGATGGGACAGGCCCCTAACTAACTACAGCTGACTACTGAACTATAATACTAAAATAACATATTCAGTCCTCGAAATATGAGAATTCACCACTGTTGCTACAACTGATACGCTAGAATGTCTAAGTGTGGTCAGGAACCTAAGCGTCTGAACCTATGATATGATACATCATAGTGCAATAAACGAGTATGTGGTTAGTACTTTGAATGTACTAGTATGCTAAATGGGGTTAGGCTGATATACATGGGCTCATGTGTATGAATATTCACTGACTAAATGAATAGCATGAAATACCTGATGCATAGTGTTCGTGAAAGTTGTAAAATTTTAGAAATGAAGTACCAAGCATATAACATGATACTAAAGTAGTTTGTACACTAAAATATTGAAATCTGATAACTATATGATATGGTCGAGCAAACCTGAACTGAATTTCGAACTGAGACTGGACTGAGACTATGGGGGCTAGCCATAACCAACATGCTCTAATGTACTATTAGGGTCCAACATGTAACTCCAGTTGGAAGAGGGTCAGTACCGTGCCATGGGTACTAACGTTGGTTGTGTGAATCCACTAGTTTGATATCCTGAAGGATGAAGTTGTCATGCCTAACTGATGGAGGACCTCTCAAAATCTACTGTGGTACCATAGGTTTGGAACCAAGGGACTTATACTAACATATCATGCCTATTAAGGGGGGATAAAAGTGCGTCATGCCTACTGATAGGGGAGACATCATTTCTACGTTCACTCGGTGCTAAGTTTTACTCCCAACTGAAAGACAATGATTTCTGAATTGACCTAAGTTTAACTGAAAATGATAACTGACTTACCGATAGTGCCCTTACATATCTAAAACCATTTTGAAAAATACTAAGACAAAGTAAACAACAAATTTTTCATCTATTTATAAACCCCAAGACTCAATAACAATAATAATAGGAACATACTGAAGCTTAAAAAACATGTGAAGTAGTCCTTGTTCAAAAATCCAAACCATTTAGGCATTTTATTAAATACCTGAAATTCATGGACTTAAGCATGACAATAATTGAAACATATAGGAATACCATAATTATAACACTAAAATCATAAATTGGGGATTTCACATGGAATTTCCTTCATTTAAATGTGTAAAATCATGTATAATCAAAATTTATAAAAGCTTCATGAAGATACTTCATTGTAAACTTGTAAATTCATAATTTAAAACATCAAAAGAGATTCTTGGACTCCATAGGTGAAAAAGGCCCATGAATGAACATCTAACATACCTTAATTGAAGAAGTAGAGAAAGTTTTTGGTCATTTCTTAAAGCTTGAGCCTGAATTTTGAAAAGGTTAGGGTTTGTTCTTGAGAAAGGATTACTTCTTTTCGAGAGAATTTATGAACGAATGATTAATTCAATATCATATTATGGATGGGATAGGGTGAGGGAAATTACTCAATTACCTCCCTGAGGACCCGAACTGGATTGCCCGATGTGAAATGCCACGCCATGTTGTTTTGTCAACGCGATAGGTGACACACCGAATTTCTCCCCACCAACGCAATACCTAATGCATTGCAGCAATATTGCAGAGCCTCGCTATTTTGATTATCCAAACAAGTCTCAAACATCATTCAAAAAATTTAAAACTCACCCGGGATGAACAATCGACAACCCCTATCATGAAACAACTTAGAAATTTATGTCTCGTGATTGGAAATAGGATCATCGGAGTGTAATGGTCTTTGGAAGTGACAAAATCTTAACACTTAGTGATATTCTCTCTATCTTGGACCCCTTTTTAACATGCTATAGTAAGCTGAAATGCGTGAGGATCTTATGGGGTCTTACAATATCTCCCCTTTGGTGATTTGTTAGGTAAGGGGAGTAGGTGTTCTTGAAGGTGAAAAATTTGATGTGAATTCTCGAGCTAAATTTATAGGTGAAAGGGAAAATAAGGAGATGAACTTTTGTTGTGTGAAATAGTTAGGAAGGAGGAATGTGGCAAAAATATTTATGAGAGTGATTGAAATTGTGGGTCTTAGGGGGGAGATCCATGTAATGGGTGTAGTAATGATTGGGCTTGAAGGTTGTGGTTGCTGAAAACACAAACCTATGTGCTATGTGGTTTGTACTATCTAATTAAATCTTGAGTGCGTTTGATGGCAGTGATAAGGTAAAGAAATATTCTTAAAGGGATGTAGAGTACATAGTCCCATAGCTTAAGTAGCACCTTTTAACTCCAAGTTAGGGTTCAACAAAGAAGAACTAATAGTGGGACTCAAATTTCTTATGAATATACGTGTGATTGGAGAATTGTAAGTTGGAGAGTGTGAAGTATGCTATTTATTGTTTGGGGTGTAGATGATTAATGCCTCTAAGTTTAAGACTATTCTTGGTACTTTGTAAGGTAGAGAATACTCCTAATCCTATCATCCACGAAATCTTATTTCATTATTAGTACAAATATAAATTAGGTTTATGATCATCAAATAAATCTGTGCCTTATGTTGAGATGACTATGTTCATATAACTCATGTGCAAGATCATCCCTATGTAAAGTCTCATTATCCCATATTTCTTGCTTTCACATTTCACTAGGGGTTATCATTAAGCTTGGTAGATGCCTTTGCATATTTTGTTAAGAAAGAATGTTCAATGCGAGGTTTCGTTCTTTATTCTACACTTTTATAACTTCAACAAGTCCCTACCTGTCATTCGGGAATGAATGATCCCAAGGGGGAGATAATGTAACACCCCGCATTTTCAAGTTAGAAAATGAACCGTCACTCCTACATGCGTAAAATCTAATTTCATGGTTTATATTTAAATCCATGTTTCATGATCCTTCTCATAGTGTATGAAGTAATTATGAGGTGAAAAGTCTTCATAAAAATCACTTGAAGAAAAGTAGAGTTAAGAACCCTTCATTAATCCAAAATTGGATACTCGATTCTATAAGGATCTACTTTGAACGTGTATAACTTTTGATACACATAGAATTTTGCATCTTAAGACCCACCAAATTGTAGACAATTGAATTAGATTTCCAATGATACCAGTTTCGCCAAAATCCAATAACCGAGCGAAAAGTTACGACATTTTCTATGTGAGGTAGTAAGTCAACGCGATGTCGACACGATGCGTCGGCCTGTGTGTTACGGAGCTGTTTCACACTCTATTTTTGTTTCTCATGGGTCTAGAGGTATTTTGGTCATTCTCCCTCATGTAAATCCACCTATAACACTTGATTTTTGCACCCAAAAGGTATAACGCACTCTATAATTCAATTTTTCTCTAAAATCAAAACCCTAACTCCTCCCCAGAGATCAAGAACTCATCCCTAAGGTCAAGAATTCAAAGAAATGGATCAAGATCTTGGTTTCATCCTTTAAAATCATATAATCTAAGGTATGTGGGACTACTCTACAAACCTTGGGCATAATTATAAATATTTTATCAAGATTAAAGATCCCCAATTATGATTTATAATAAAGTATTTGATATGATTTTCAGAAAGTATGCATCATGGGATTGTTTTGATGAAATTATATGTTGTCTTGAATCACTTTTCATGAAAATGGAATTATAACTATATATATGTGTGTGATTTGGTGTATTTTGTAAGATTGGTTGAGAGCATGAGTATGAATCCCCTCTCTTGTTGCTAACTAAAGTTTATATTACTATTGTGAATGATTTGGAATTCATGCATCAAGACTTGAAAGTGGTTTTCTCAACAACATAGTTTGACATGCTTGATATATGATGAGAAAAAGTTTCTTGCTATAATTACATCCTTATTTTAAAGTCGCATGTGATTGAATAAATTGACATGATCACTACATGTTTCGAATCTTGCAAAGAGTGGATAAATGCCAAAATCTTCTTAAGATTTCAAAGTGATGACTCTATTGTGATGTTATGAATCTTGGGTAGTGATGTGCATGTTTTGAATATAATGGGCTATGAATTTGATATGATATTGACTTGCAAGTCAGGGTATGATGATACTCGGTGACGACATGCCCTTAATATAAAAAGTATTGATCGTTTTGAAAGCATGAAGCATGATTTTGAATAATTAAAATTTGGGCTTAAGAGAGCTAATTGGTTACCCGAAGAAGGTGTTTGAGCATAAGAGCTCATTGTTGGAAATTGTAGTTGCCGATATGGGTATTATCCTGTAAGGGGGATAATGTGGACGTCAAGTAAGGGTGATTCCATGATATACTTGTAAGGGGGTATGCCATGTTACTAAAACTCCAATTCTTGCGGCACACATGGATTGGAAGCTTGGGTCAAAGAGTGGGTCAAGGTTGTCAAGAACTGTTTTGAAATTATTAAATATGCCCATGTATTTTTACTTACATAATGTTCACTCTTATTACGATATGCTCTCATCTACTTTGTATAAAAACAAATTATTTTGAGTTGTTTCACATACCAGTACATCTGTATTGACCCCCTATATTTTAGGATTCCAATACAAAGTCCTGAGGTCCCATTAAGCTATAGATTGACTTTTCAGAAATTGCAGATGGTGAGCCTTCTCTATTTCGGAAGGCTGGATTTTCAGATTTTCATTGTTTCTTTATTTATGGTCGACTGGTGGCCTTGTCCCAGTTTTGTTTCAGACTTAAGATGGTTATTGTAATGTTAGAGATTTCGCAGACGGTTGTTAAATGTTATTAGAATTCATGAACTCCGTTGGGTGTGTTATCTTGAATTAAATTAAGTTACCATGTTACCGTCTATTAATTTTCTGTATTGCTTCATTTTGTATGAATATGGTGTATGTCACGACCCGAAACACCCCTATCTATCTGATAATCATGCACATAATTTATATGATCAAAGAAATGCGGAGGAAACACAATATAACGGAAACATGGTCAAGAATCATATGAAAATGAAAATAGGGAGTAGTGTCCCTCAATCTAAATCAACTTCTCTAAAATCGTCTACGAAATCTCTACTACATGGCTGAAACAATGTCTATTTGAAAACTGGGACAAGGCCCCCAGCAGACCCCCAAAACTGAATATAAGATAAAAGGACTGCAGGACATAAGACCTTCCGAAACATAGAAGGCTCACCAGTTGTCTCTGCAACTCTTTCTGAAAGATCTACTGATTTTATTGAACCCTAGACTGGGCCTCTGAACCTGAGAGGTTGGAGAGGGGAGGGGGTCAGCACAAAAGTACTGGCACGCAAAGATATCAAACTAAAACATAATATTTTTATAAAATATAGTTGAGAGCCATTATAAAGAAATTTCATATCAAATCATTTGAAAACACATGGGTGTAATGCAATAGTTTTTCTCAACAATAATGAAATGCAACTGATCTAGGTGGAATACCCTACATAATTTACACCAACTATCAAACCTAAGCTGCCGCTGAGATTAGAGTATAATTGAGGGAGATACACACAAGACCACACAGCATGGTGTCTCGACCCAATGGTAGTGCCCAAGATCACTTGGCTCGGGCTCCTTCCTATAGTCCCAATTTGGGAATGACATGAAGTCTAGTGCACAAGATCGCTTAGCCTGGAACCAATATTCCGTGTCGGCAAACACGTTATTCCAGCGATGAGCCCTTGTGTCTCAAACGCCTTCTTTGGGCATCCACCTTTGTCATGTAAAATCAATGCATTCAAATTTTATTATTTTTTATTGAATCACATATCGTATTTTGAAGGGTATCGTCATACCCGACATGCATGTCATCATTATCACATCCACATATGCATAATCATGTAAAAACCAAGGTGCTTCATCATTTACAAGTGGTGAACAATATTTATTTCAAATTCATGCTCTCTTTTGTTAATCACAATACAATATGGAGTATCGAAACATTATCATGGGAATTTGAAAACAATTCATCATTCATATTTATCAAAACTTCCATGGAAAATCTTAAATCACATATGCATGGTTTCAACCATTGAAGTATATAGGAAAACAATTCCCATGACATAAAGAAAATGACTTAGAAATCATATTGAAAGCAAGATATTAGAATTTGATAGAAAACCCCCATTTAAAAGTATGCATGTTCATAAAACTACACCCATGAGATTTTTGGATAACCCCACGTACCTCTATTTCCAAGGATAATAGATGTTTCTTGATGCTTGTGGATTGGTGATTCCAAATATGTAATTATCTTTGAAAACCTACGGTCAAATCTTGAACTATTTGGGTTTTTATTTTGAAACCCTAAGGAGAATCTTGAGCACTTTTGATGAAAGAATATGTATTTTGGGGTCCTTGGAACTAAATATCATGTTTTAGGGCTAAGTAAGGGTGGAAAAGGACCACTTTGTCCTCAACACGAAGTGTTTAAATCACCAGAATTCCTTACATAGGTGCCGCCCATCCCGTTGCCTATGTTCACCTAGGCGCCGTCTAGGATATCGCCTATGTTTACATAGGTGCCGCCTAGGCTACCGCCTATGTTTACATAGGCTCCTCCTAGGCTATTGCTTATGCTTTCCAATGGCTATGGGCAACTGTTTAGGCGACGCTTATCACTTTAAAGGCCATAACTTCTTGCTCGGGTGTTGGATTTTAGCCAAATTGGTATCGTTGGAAAGATAACTCGAATACTTATCATTTGAAACATAGTGGGATTCCTAATTTGACACATAAAGAGAGTTATGGTCAATAGAAACTGACATACTTTACAACATCCACTAAAACTTAGTCGATCGAAATAGTTTCAACTCGTCCTTGAGTTGAAGGACCTCTATGGTCTAAATTCAAGCTTGAGTGGATTCACATGCTACACAATAATTAACATGCGTATTGGCATAGGATTTTATGGCTTCGGGATTAGAAAACCATCGAAATCATGTTTTTTTATTCTAGCCCAAAATGCGGGGCATTACATTATCCCCCCCTTAGGATCATTTGTCCCCAAATGATGATGCTGGACACAGACAGACACGATTTCAAGAATAATAAAGGAATAAGAAAGATAAGATAGGAATAGTACCTTCTGTTTCCTCCTCCATCGATGCAAACAAATTGGAATATCTAATTCTCATGTCATCTTCTAACTCCCAAGTTGCTTCTTCGACTTTCTGATTCCTCCACAGTACATTTACTGAGGCTATCTGTTTGCTTCTCAGCTTTTGAACTTGATCTAAAATTTCAACCTCTTCTTTATAAGAAAAGAAGTCTATCACTTTTATACCCTCTACTGGCAATACCATAGAATGATCTCCAGTGCATTTCTTTAATATGGATACATGGAATACTGGATGAACGGAACCCAAACTTGCAGGCAATTCTAACTGATATGGAACTGTACCAATCTTCTTCAAAATCTGATATGGCCCTACATAACGAGGGCTCAATTTACTCTTTTTTCCAAACCGCATAACTCCTTTTATTGGAGAAACCTTGAGAAACACCCAATCACCAATTTCAAACTCTAGTTCTCTTCTTCGAACATCGACATAGGACTTCTGACGACTCTAAGCAGTCTTGAGTCATTCTCTAATGATTTTTACTTTCTCCATAACCTCCAATTTCAAATGACATAACCTTTTGTTGACCCATATATTTATTGATTTGAATTAAGATGGGATCTTTAACCTGCTTCTCCTTAACTTCAGCACAAAGAGATGACTTAGCTAACTCATGAACAATCACCCCTCCATATTTGGAATCTAAGAGTCACACTCCCATATTTGCAAGGTGGAGAATATCCTTCACCATCTCTTTCTTTCCTTCTTCTACATGAGAAAGGCTGCCCATAGACAACCTGCTGAGGGCGTTGGCTACAACATTTGCCTTGCCCGGATGGTAATGCAGACTCATAACATAGTCTTTCAAAAGATCTATCCAACCTCTCTGCCTGAGGTTCAATTCTTTCTGTGAGAAAACATACTGTAAACTCTTATGGTTATTATAAATATCAACATGCACTCCATAGAGATAGTGCCTCCAGATTCTAAATACAAACACTACGACTGCTAACTCCAAGTCATGAGTGGGGCAATTGTGCTCATGCACCTTTAGCTGCCTAGATGCATAAGCTATCACCTTACCATGCTGCATCAATATACAACCAAGTCCCACATGGGATGCATCACAATAAACCACAAAATCATCTACACCCTCGGGAATGGTCAAAACAGGAGCAGTAGTCAGCTTTTCCTTCAACTTCTTAAAACTATTTTCACACAAGTCAGACCACACAAACTTCATCTTTTTCTAAGTCAGTTTAGTAAGCAGAGTAGCTATGGAAGAAAAACTCTATACGAACCTTCTGTAATACCCCGGCAAACCCAAGAAGCTCTGAATATCGATTGGAGTCATAGGTCTGGGCCATTTTCTCACTGCTTTAACTTTCTGGAAATCCACTCTTATCCCGTCACTAGACACAATATGCCCTAGGAAGGCAATAGCGTCTAAAAAGAATTCACACTTAGAAAATTTGGCATACAACTGATGATCCTTAAGGGTCTGAAGGATAATTCGGAGGTGATTTGCGTGATCCTCTTTGCTCTTAGAATAGATCAGATATCATCAATAAATACAATGACGAACAAGTCAAGAAATTGATGGAGCACTCTTTTCATAAGATCCATGAAGGCTGCAGGGCGTTAGTCTACCCGAAGGACATGACTAGAAATTTGTAGTGACCATATCGGGTTCGAAAGGCTGTCTTAGGTATGTATGACTCCCTAACTTTCAACTGATGATAAACCGAATGAAGGTCTATTTTTGAAAATCACTCGGCACCCTGAAGCTGGTCAAAAAGGTTGTCAATCCTTGGAAGAGGATATTTATTTTTAATCATGACCTTATTCAAATGACGGTAGTCAATGCACATCCGAAGGCTCCCATCTTTTTTTCACACGAAGAGCACGGGTGCACCCCATGGGTAAACACTAGGACGAATAAAACCTTAGTCCAGGAGGTCTGCAAGATGTTTCTTTAACTTCCTTAGTTCTACGGGAGCCATTCTATATGGCAAAATAGAAATAGGAGCGTGTCTGGCAACACATCAATGCCAGAATCTATCTCCTTATAAGGGGGTATCCCTGGGAGTTCTTCGGGAAAGACTTTTGGGAATTCATTCACTACAGGGACTGACTGCAGAGGAAGGTTTCCAACTTTTGAATCTTTTACTCAGATTAGATGATACATACAACCTCTGGAGATAAGCTTTCGGGAACTAAGATAAGAGATAAAGTGACCTCTAGGTTCTACAAAACTCCCTTCCCATATAACTGGGAAAGAAAAAGTGACCTTTCGGGTTCTGCAATCAAGGGTGACATAACACGAATGGAGCCAGTCCATCCTAAGGATGGAATCAAAATCTATCATATCCAATTCAATAAGGTCTGCCACAGTTTTCCTACTATGAATAGACACGATACAATTTCTATATACCCTTCTAGCAACAACAGAATCATCTACAAGAGTAGAAATAGAGAAGGGTTCTACAATAAATTTGGGCTCAAACCCAAGACCAACAGCCACATAAGGGGTCACATAAGATAAAGTAGACCCGGGATCAAGCAATACATAAACATTACGAGAAAAGATTCATAACATACCGGTGATAACATTTGGTGAAGCTTCCACCTCCTGACATTTAGTCAAAGAATATAATTAGTTGTGACCGCTTCCATAAGCTGACGGGGCACCCTTAGGAAAAGGAGATGTAGAGGCGGCTTGGGACTTAGCCCTCCCCCCCCCCCCTTCCCGGTGCATTTACTTCAGTAGATGGATAATCTCTCTGAAGGTGAACCACTTTGCCATAAGTATAGCAGTTTCTCACCTCAAATCAGCATTTCCCTAGATGATTCCTTCCGCAAACCTTACACTGTGGACGAGTATGCTGCTGTTGGGCCACACTACGCTGAGATTGTGTACCTAGAGCTTTGGAACTATAAGGAGTCTGAAAACTCTGAGTTTGTCTGTCTGTCGGTGGTTTGGGTACTGGGGCGCTGGCTTCTGATTGTGCATTATTCCAAAACTTCTTCTTCTTCGGCCACTTATTACCCTAGTTACCACTCTGCGGCTGACTCGGGTGCTGATCCGCAGATCTAGCTCTTTCAGCCTATCTATCTTTCTCTTTTGATTTAGCAATCTTTTTCTTTTTCTCTTCCACTTGATGCATATGAACGGTCAGTTGAGCAAAGTCTAACTCCTTATTCAACATAGTTCCCTGGCACTCAAGTACCAGGTCATCAGTAAGGCTAGATGCAAATTTCCTCATCTGGGACCTCATATTACTAGTCAACTCTGGTGCATAGCGGGCTAGTTTAATAAACTTCAAAGTGTACTCCTGGACACTCATACTTCCGTACTTCAGATTCATAAACTCTTCCGCTATGGCCTCCCTCAACTCCAGAGGAAAGAATCAACCAAGAAAAGCTTCCACAAATTCACCCCAAATTGTGGGCTCAGCACTTTCACCTTTTTCATCTTCCCAGTCAGCATACCACTGATTTACAACGTCCTTGAGCTGATAGGTTACTATATCCACCCCTTAAACCTCATCCACATGCATCACCTTAAAGATATTTTCCATCTCATCAACGAACTCCTGTGGATCTTCCTTCACCTTGGTGCCAGTGAACTTAGGTGGGTTCATCTTCATGAAATGTCTGACTCTAGTGGCCTCAGATATTATAGATGCAGACCCAACATCTTCTGATCATTGAGCCTGGTTAGCTACCAACTGTGTCAGTATATGAATAGACCATCTGAATTCTGTATTTGAAATATCTCCCTGAGCAGTTGGGGGATGGTTGGCATTAGTCTGCGGAGCCCGAAGTGGACTGGTCGGGACTGGTCGGGACTCTCGAAGTAGGGACAAATTCTGAAGTGTGAGCCCTGTTACAGGTCTGCATCCTATGGGTAGGATGGACCTCATCTGCCTGAGCATTCTGATCGACGATACGACGTGGAAGCATAACTGTATTTCTAAAACACAAGTGATCATTGATTAGGGAACAGTTCAGAATCTGAAGCACGAACTAAATCACAAAAAAGGGAAACATTTCCTAAATACCTAGGAGTCTCCTTCTTATAAGTGTGGCGCGCTACACACCCATAAACAAGACTCTACCTGACGTGATTTTACAGACACACTGGGACCATGAACCGTGCTTTGATACCAATTTTGTCATGACCCAAAACCAGGCCTGGCCGTGATGAGTATTTCAAACCATGGAGGCTTGAAACACCCCTATCTGTTTGATAATCATGCACATAATTCATATGATCAAGGAAATGCGGAAAAAACACAATATAACAAAAACATGGTGAAGAATCATATGAAAACGAAAATAGGGAATAGTATCCCACAATCTATATCAACATCTCTAAAACCATCTGCGAAATCTCTACTATATGACTAAAACAATGTCTATCTGAAAACTGGGACAAGGCCCCCAGCAGAACCCCAAAATTGAATATAAGATAAAAGGACTGCAGGCATAAGACCTTCCAAAACATAGAAAGCTCACCACTTGTCTCTGCAACTCTATCTGAAAGATCTACCGATTCTCTTGACCTCTAGACTGGGCCTCTGAACCTGAGAGGTTAGAAAAGGGAGGTGGTCAGCACAAAAGTACTGGCACGCAGAGATATCAAAGCAAAACATAATATTTTTACAAAATATAGTTGAGAGCCATTATAAAGCAATTTCGTATCAAATCATTTGAAAACACATGGGTGTAATGCAGTAGTTTTTCTCAACACTAATGTAATGTAACTGAGTTAGGTGGAATACCCTACATAATTTACACCAACTGTCAAACCTCGGTTGTCGCAAAGATTAGAGTATAAGTGAGGGAGAGACACATAAGACCACACAGCATGGTGTCTCGACCCAATGGTAGTGCCCAAGATCACTTGGCTCGGGCTCCTACGTATAGTCCTAATTTAGGAATGACATGAAGTTAAGTACGCAAGATCGCATAGCCTGGTACCAATATTCCGTGTCAGCAAACACATTATTCCAGTGATGAGACCTTGTGTCTCAAATGCTTTTTTCGGGCATCCATATTTCTCATGTAAAATCAATGCATTCAAATTTCATTTTTTTTATTCAATCACATATCATATTTTGAAGGGTATCATCATACCCGACTTACAAGTCATCATTATAACATCCACATATGCATAATCATGTAAAAACCAAGGTGCTTCATCATTTACAAGTGGTGAATAATATTTATTTCAAATTCATGCTCTCTGTTGTTAATCACAATACAATATGGAGTATCGAAACATTATCATAGGAATTTGAAAACAATTCATCATTCATATTTATCAAACTTTCATGGAAAATCTTAAATCACATATGCATGGTTTCAACCATTGAAGTATATAGGCAAACAATTCCCATAACATAAAGAAAATGACTTAGAAATCATATTGAAAGCTAGATATTAGCATTTGAAGGGCCATGACTTCTTGCTCAGGTGTTGGACTTTAGCCAAATTGGTATCGCTGGAAAGGTAACTCGAATACCTATCATTTGACACACAGTAGTCTTCCTAATTCGACATATACAGAGAGTTATGGTCGATGGAATCTGACACACTTTACAACGTCCACTAAAACTTAGTCGACCGAAATAGTTTCAACTCGTCCTCGAGTTGAAGGACCTCTATGGTCTAAATTCAAGTTTGAGTGGATTCACATGCTACACAATAATTAACATGCCGTATTGGCATGGGATTTTATGGCTTCGAGATTAGCAACGTATCAAAATCATGGTTCTTTATTCTTGCCCAAAATCCGGGGCGTTACAATGTATTATTATGAGATAGAATAGAGACACTCGGGCCTCTACGGTTCAGGATGTCCATCAGGGCTAGGGCCTCAGTTCTGGTCATGACACTTTTTGGAAAGTTTTCCAAAAGTGAGAGGTAAACTGAGTAGCTCTATCTGAAATGATAGACAAAGGGACTCCATGCAATTTAACCCACTCTATAATATAAAGTTTGGCATATTCCTCAGGTGTTTAGGAAGTATGAACTAGCAATAAATGAGCTGACTTGGTCATTATGTCTACAATAACCCATATCGAATCATGCTGGCGACGCGAACGTGGTATTGTTTAACAAAGTGCATGTTCCCCTCTTCCCACCTCAAAGTGGGTATGCTGAACTCCTACATAGTACCACTTGGCCTTTGGTGCTCAACCGTAACCTGATGATAATTATCACACTTGGCTACAAACTTTGCGACATCCCTCTTCATGCCACTCAACTAATAGATATATTGCAAATCACGGTATATCTTAGTGGCTCCTAGATAAATAGAATAACGCGCACCATGCGATCCTGCAAGAATTCCCTGTCTCATGCCATCAATACTCGGCACACACATTCTACCCTGGCAATGCAACACACCATCTCACCCTTGGGAGAAAACGTCTACTTTCTGATCTCTAACTGACTCCTTCAACTTAACCAGACTGGAATGCTTATCCTGCTACTCTTTTACATTTGCAACCAAAGAAGATTTCAAAATATTCTAAAACCATACGCTACCTTCAACTGAGGCAACCAAACAAACGATCAATATAGCCAATTGATAAACCTCCTGGACTAACTTTTTCTTATCATCTTCAACATGAGCAAAACTACCCATAGACAATCTACTAATGGCATCTTCCGCTATATTGGCATTTATCGGATAATACAACACACTCATGTCATAATATTTCAATAATTCTAGCCACCTTCTCTAACGAAGATTTAACTCACTCTGTGAAAACCCATATTGCAAACTTTTGTGGTCCATGAACATATCAACATGCACCCCATAAAGATAATGCCTCAAAATTTTCAAGGTAAAAATAATTATTGCTAGCTTAAAATCATGGGTAGGATAATTCTTTTCATAGGGTTTAAGGTGTCTAGAGACATAGGCTATGACCTTACCTCTCTGCATCAACACAAAACCCAAGCCTACTCTGGAAGCATCACAGTAAACAATAAACCCATCTAAACCATCTAGTAACATCAAACTAGGGCAGAGCTGAGTTGAGTCTTCAACTCTTGTAAAATCTTCTCATATGAATATGACCACTAAAACTTGAATTTCTTATGAGTTAATCTAGGCATGAGGGATGCAATAGATGAAAACCTTTCGACAAACCATCTACAATAGCTGGCCAAACCCAAAAAACTCCTGATATCTGATGGAGAGATGTGTCTAGGCCAGTTTCTCACTTCTTTGGTCTTTTGAGGGTAAACTTTAATTCCTTCACCAAAAAAAATATGTCCAAGAAAAGATACTAATTTTAGCCATAACTTGCACTTACTAAATTTGGAGAACAACTGATGTGCTCTAACAGTCTACAATACTATTCTGAGGTGGTCTGCATGATCATTTTCATTACAGGAATAGAGAAGGATGTTATCTATGAAGACTGTGAAGAACTTGTCTAATTACTTCTTGAACACTCTTTTCATCAAGTCCATATAAGCTATTTTTGGAATGTCACATTCTCTGACTCTGAGCTGATGATAGCTAGATCTGAGATCTATCTTAGAGAAATAACTGGCACCCTAAAGTTGATCGAACAAGTCATCAATTCAGGGGAGTGGATACTTATTCTTGATTGTGACTTTGTTCAACTGACAATAATCGATGCACATTCTGAGAAAACCATCTTTCTTTTGCACGAAAAGGACAAGAGCACCCTATGGGGAAACACTGGGATTGATGAATCCCTTATCTAAGAGATCTTTCAACTGTTCCTTTAACTCTCTAAGATCTACTGGAGCTATTTTATAGGGTGGAATAGGGATAGGTTGGGTATCTAGAAGAAGGTCTATTTTGAAGTCAATTTTCCTTTCGGGAGGAACTCCAGGAAGGTCTTAGAGAAACACATTTATAAATTTTCTTACTACTGAAGCGTCAGAATTAGAGTCTTTGAATCAAATAATATGGTAAACACGACCCTTGGAAACCATTTTTCTTCCCTCAAGGTATGAAAAAATTTGACCCCTAAATGTTAAAAACTACCCTTCTATTTAATAACTGGTTCATCTGGAAACTGGAACTTAATGACTCTGTTTCTACAATCAACAGAAGCATAGCATTAGTGGAGCCAATTTATGTTGAGAATTACATAAAAATTCATCATCTCTAACTCTACAAGATCAGCAGAAGTGACTTTTTTGGGATATTATGACCAGATAATTCCTTTATACCTGCCTTACTACAATAGAGACACCTATTGGAGTGGACACTGAGAAGGATTCTTCTAAGGTTTCGAGATTGACTCCAAATTTGATAGATATATAGGGGGTTACAAAAGAAAGAGAAGCTCTGAGATCTAACAAAGCATAAACATGTAAATTAAAGACCTATAATGTACCCGTAACCATATCAGGGGAACTTTTCTGATCTTGTTGGGACTGAAGTGCATACAATATGTTCTAGCGCTAACCGCTAGTCGCACTGGAAGTGTCATCCTTTTGAGTTGGGTGACCTACGGATGCCGCTGAAGAGTTAGTCTAACCCTGCTGGCAATTATTCCTACCTTTCCACATACCTGTCGAACATTTCCTCAACCTATGGCCTGGATTTCCATATATAAAACACACATCACTGCCAGTCATGCATACACCTTGATGATTCCTTCCATACATCTAGAAAAAGGGGATTAGTCTGACCACTATTCACACTACCCAATGTCTTAGAGCCTAGTGCCCTATCTTGATTACCATTTCTAAACCTTGGCACTGGATCATTGGATGAAGATGAGGTTAGGTCCAAATATTTCTTACAAAATTGAAGATAGTTACCACCCTCTAACCTTGCTAAGCAAAACTGAAGCTATTTGTTCTGCCCTCTTATTCTCCCTCTGTCTTTCCTTAAACTTTTGCTCATTAATATGTTTAGAATAGACCATCAACCTAGACAATTCCATCCACTTAATCAACATCGTGGTCATACACTCCTTGACCACGCTATCGGCTACACCAGAGACGATCTTACTCATCCTAGACTTGTAATCAGATATCACATTAGGAGCATCCCCAGCTAGCTAAGTAAACTTAAGTGAATACTTTTTCACACTCATGTTCCCTTACTTTAAATTGATAAAATATGGCATCTTAGCTTCCCTTAACTCCAAGGGAAAGAACCTATCTAAAAAGGCTATAGAAAACTTTTCCCATTCATTAGGCCCTATATCTATGCCTCTATGTCCCTTTCACTATTTATACTAGGTGGGATCTACATCCTGTAACTGGTAAGGACCCAACTCTACACTCTTACTAGAAGTCACATTTATAATTTCACTTACCTTCTGAACCATGTTCAGGAAGTTTTGTGGATCTTCATCAGACTTGTATCCTGTAAACAAGGAAGGATTCATTCAGGTGAAGTCCCATATCCTAGATGCGGCAGTATTAGCCACTAGAATGGCTGGGGCAGCATCCTACTGATTATTTTGAGCTACTACTGAGTGAGCTAAAGTAGTGAATGCAACTCTAAATTCAGCATCAACGACATGCTCGTTTAGGGGATCTTTCTTAACAGGCAGAGGTTCCATTTCTCCTTCCATCATTCTTTCTTGGAGGAATATTTTGTAAAGGAAAGGCATATTGAATTATAAAGGGAGTTTAAATTGAGCTTATGCTCAATCTCACAACACAAATACTGAAAGAAGGAAAACTTTTCCTAAAATATCTCGTAGCCTCTCATCCATAAGTGTGGTGAACTTCATACCATGTACAAGACTCTACTCAACGTAACTTTCAAACTCCTGAGGACACTTTAAAACCTTAGGCTCTAATACCAAGTTTGTAATGCCCAGGAGTACACCCTAGATGCCACACAGTGCTTATGGTCACAAATGACCACAACCTAACCCATGACTTGTACCTGCTATGAGCCCTGAATAATAATAATAAAATACATATATGCAAAATAACTAAATACACAACAAGGTTTTAAATACTAAAACATTTCTGAATCATAAGTCAGAAAACAACTATCGAAAAACAATAGTCTGAAAGTGATAAAAGTAATGAAAAACTGATTGAATATTAGAAGTATCTAAAAACCTTTAAAACTGACCGAATAAGATTTGATGGGATAGTCCCAAAACTAACTCCAACTGACTACTGAACTGAAATATTGAAATAACATATTCGATCCTCGAAATATGAGGACTCACTATTGCTGCTACTACCGATGTGCTGGAATGTGAAGTGAGGTTCAGAACCTGAGCATCCGAACCTATTATATGATACATAATAGCACAAAAAACGAGTATGTGGTCAGTACTTTGAATGTACTAGTATGCTAGATTTGTGTAAGACGATATACATGGGCTTATGTGCATGAATAATAACTGACTGAATGAATAGCATAAAATAACTGAAGCATAGTATGAGTGAAAGCTGTAAAATATGAGAAATGTATGACCAAGCATATAAAATGATACTGATGTAGTTTATAAATTAAAATATTAAAATCTTATAACTGTATAACTAATAACTGTATGCTATGGTCAAGTAAACTTGAACTAATTTCTGAGATTGGACTGAGACCGTGGGAGCTAGCCATAACTGACATGCCCCAATGTACTATCAAGGTACAAGCTGTAACCCCAGTTCGAATGGTGTCACTACTGTGCCACCGATACTAACGTTGGATATGTGGATCCACTAATCTAATATCTCGAAGGACAAGGGTGTCATGCCTAACTGATGAGGGACCCCTCAAAGTCTACGATGGTGTCATAGGTCTGGAACCTAGGGACTGCAACTAATGTCTTATACCTACTGATAGGGAGACAAGTGTCTCATGCCTACTGACGGGGGAAACTCCATCCCTGCATTCACTTGGTGCTAAGTTTTACTCCTAACTGAAAGACACTGATTTCTAAACTGAGCTAAGTTTAACTAAATATGATAACTGATTGATTGATATTGCCCTTACATTTCTGAAACCAATCTGAAAAATACTAAAGACTAAGTAAACAACTATGTTTTTAGGTATTCATAATCCCTATGACTCAACAACAATAATAATGGAAACATACTGAAGCTTCGAAAAACATGAGAAGTAGTCCTTGTTCAAAAACCCAAACCATTTACACAATTCATCAAACACTTGAAATTCATGGTCTTAAGCATGAAAATGATTGAAATATGTGGTAATGACTTAATTATAACACTAAAGCCATAAATGGGGAATTTAACTTGGAATTTCCTTCATTCAAACGTGTAAGGGTTACTTCCAACAAAAATCACATGTAAACATGATGTATAATCAAAATTCATAAAAGCACCATGAAGATAATTCATTATATACGTGTAAATTTATGAACTAAAACATCAAAATAGGCTATTCGACTCCATGGGTTAAAATGGTCCCGGGATGAACATCTAACATACCTTAATTAAAGAAGTAGTGAAAGTTCTTGGTGAAGAGGCTAGGGTTTGTTCTTGGGCGAGGATTACTTCTTTTTTAGAGAATTTGTGAAAAAATGATCATTTTTTGCATTTTGGGACCCTAAATCCCATGTTATAACTGGGACAGGGTGAGGGAACTAACTCAATTACCTTGTACAACCCAAACTCATTAACTGAACCGAACTGCCTAACACAAAATGCACTATGTCTATTGCTCTGTCAATGCAATAGGAATCACGCTGTGTGTATCCCCATCGATGCGATATCTGATGCATCGTGGCCATATCATGGAGCATCATTGCTTTGATCATCCAAACAAGTCTCAAACGTCATCTAAAAAATCCAAAACTCACCCAGGATAAACTATCAACAACCCCTATCATGAAACAACTTAAAAAGTCATGATTATTTGGAAGTGACTAAGTCTTAACAGTTAGTGAAATTCTCTAAGTCTTGGATCCCTTTATAACATGCAATAGTAAGCTGAAATGAACTAGGATCTTACGAGATCTTACAGTAAATGCGGGCTAAAAGTCATCACTCATATTGGGACTTTTCATCTACACATTTCTTAGGGTTATTTTTAGTTTTTCCATTCATGTGTATAGTTAGTTTATTATTTTATCTTTAGAATAAGTTTGAGGCAGTTTAGGTTGGATATTCTAGAATGACAACTCACAATATTCTTTTAGGTTTTCCTTTTTTATTTTTTTATTTGCGTATTAATACGATGGTAATCTGTATGGTATGACACATAATAATACGAAAAGAAAATTTTCAATTTTTGCTCTTTCATTCTTTGAAGTTTTTCATGGTATCAGAGTTTCTACAGAAGCATCCATCTTCTTTCTAAATTTCTCTCAAATCATATATAATACTGTTGATGATTCTTCTTCATCAATACCCATTATAGCCAAAAACAAATATCGGCAACATCTCTACAAGCAGAAAATTATCATCCTTAATTCTTGTCCGATAACCCATTTATGTTGTTGCTGAACATAACTTTTGATGGTAGTTTCTATGGAAATTGGAGGAGAGGAGTGGTTATTTTGCTCTCAGCTAAAAAAAAGATTGGATTCATCACTGGAGATTGTAAATACCCTGTTGAGGATTCACCACTATTTGAATAATGGAGAAGATGCAATGACATAGCCATTTCTTGGTTGTTGAACTCCCTTAGTAGGGAAATTTCTAAAAGTATAATTTACTCCCAGACAACTAGGGATCTTTGAATTGAGCTAGAGGATCGCTTTGGTCAATCTGATGGTGCAAGGCTTTTCAGCTACAAAGAGAGCTCAATAATGTCGGTCAAGCTACTAATGATGTAGCAAGATATTTTACCAAACTGAAAAGAATTTGGGATCAAATAAAACTCCTAAATACCTCTATGAATTGCGAATGTACTTGTGATTGTGGAGCAAAAACTCATAATATCAAAATGAATGAAGACCAGTAGCTAATACAATTTTTAATGGGTCTTAATGATGCTTTTACTGGTGTAAGAGGAAACATTCTCATGATGAATCCTCTTTCCAGCACTGCTTAAGCTTACTCTATAATTTTGCATGGACATCTCAAAGAGGACTACTACAAACTTGTTATTTACCCTGCATACTTTAAGTTTAATAGGTAGAGAAAAAGAAGTTTTGGGAGTTAACAAGCTAATGTAGACATCGAACAGGACTTCAACAAAGGAGGAACACTCAATGAAATAGTCACCAATCAAGGATTCACTAATTGACAATGTGAAAAATTGATTCAAATGTTCAAAACAGTACAACCAGGTTCTATAGCAACAACTTTTGAGGCCAGTGCAAATCTGGCTGGTATGCATTATGGTTTTCATGTCTTTACTTTTAGATTTTTCTTTTGTAAAATTACTAACCACATTTGGATCATAGATTTTGAGTCATCTCAGCACATGATATTTGATAAATCTTTACTGCACAATGTCTTAACTCTTTCTTATCCAATTTTATTCACTTTTCCCAATTCCTTCAAGGTGAAGGTGGATTGTGTAGGAATTTTACACCTTACTCCAGAACTTGAAATTCATAATGTTTTTTTCGTACCTACATTTACACACAATCTACTCTACGTTTCTCAATTGTTTAATCAATTTGATTATGACGTAATCTTTTCTAAATCTATATGTACAATACAAAACCCTTTTTTGGAGAGAAATATGGTTCTTGGTGATATTTCAGATGGCCTCTATGTGATGAAGGATATCACATCCCATATGCAGCTTATTCTGTGGAAATCTTTAGCTCCAATTTCTTTGAATTCTTGTCTAGAGTTTAAGTCTAGTTTGTCTAAGTCTTTATCTCCTAAATTATCTTTGACTCCTAAATCAACCTGTCAAAAGGATGATATTGTTTTAAGCAATGGTTTTACTGCTCTTTCCAGTAGAAATATCAATAAAAATATTCTTGGTTATTCACTTTCTTCCAGTACTATTTTGTGGCACAATGAATCACATACATCAACTGAAGTTAAATTGCCATGAATAAAAGGAGTTTCCTTGTTCTATATGTCCTATGGAAAGACAAACCACACCATCTTTTCCTAAAAGCACCATTGGAACAAAGCATTGTTTGAGATAATCCACATAAACATTTGGGGGCCCTACAAGATTCCTACATATAAAGGAGAAAGATATCTTTTAACTATAGTAGATGATTTCTACAGATGGACTTTTATTTTATCTATTAAGTCTAATGCATTCCCTACTTTACAAAGTTTCATATCTCTAATTGAAAGACAATTTTCTAACAAGATTAAGAGCATCTAATCTGATAATGCGTTTGAATTGGGAACAGGGAATGAACCTAAAGAGTTTTTTCACTCAAAGAGTATTTTTCATCAAACTTATTGTGTGGGAAAACCACAACAGAATGGTGTATTTGAGAGAAAGCATAGTCACCTCTTGGAAATATGTCGAGCTTTATTATTTCAATCTCAACCTCCTAAAAGACTTTGGGGTGATTATCTTCTCACCGCTACATTTTTTATCAATAGTTTTCCATCCTCTGCATTGAAATAGAAATCCCCGTATCAGGTTTTATTTGGAACTATTTCCAATTATAATTTTCTTAATCCTTTCGGGTGTTTATGTTTTGTATCCGGTCTTTCCAGAAATAAGGACAAGCCTAGTCTACAGCTTTCCCTGGAATATTTTTGGGGTACCCTTTTGGAAAAAAAGGCTAAAAAATTCTCCAGCTACATAACAAAATCAAATCATTATTTCAAGAAATTCCAGGTTTGTTGAAGATATTTTTGCTTTTTCCTCTTCTAAGCCTAAATCCACATTATTTCCTTAATGTTTACCCACTATAGATATAGAAGATACTTCGGTGTTTCCCCATACATTCACTATTCCCAATGCCAATGACTCTCATGATCCCTTATTTTCCTCACTTACTTTATCTAGTCCTCCTCCTATTGGCTCTACAAATGCCACTCCAGTGTTACCTTCAGAATAGGGTGTTTTGCTGTGAAACTCACAAAGGTTCCTCAAAGACCTAGCTATTTTTCGGATTACATTTGTGAAAATTTTTATTCTGTCATTTCTCCTAATCCACCATCCTTTTCATTACATTGTTCCTCTTTTTCTACTTT
Organism: Capsicum annuum; assembly: GCF_002878395.1. Taxonomy (NCBI): domain Eukaryota; kingdom Viridiplantae; phylum Streptophyta; class Magnoliopsida; order Solanales; family Solanaceae; genus Capsicum; species Capsicum annuum. Next base: position 246,895,147 of record NC_061111.1, on the reverse strand, counting down.
AACTGCTTCCAATCAGGTTTTAGTTAATTCTATTATCCTCCTATACTCAAGCGATAATGCATCCCAGTTGGAGCACTACCATGGCTAATGAACTTGAGGCTTTAGATGCCAATAATACTTGGTACATAGTCGAATTACAACATGGAAAGAAAACATTGCCTTGAAAATGGGTGTATAAAGTGAAATTAAAGTCAGATGGTTCTTTAGAACAATTGAAGGCTCGTTTAGTGATTCGGGGAGATACACAAAGGGAAGGGATTGCGGTAAAAAAGGTGTTGGAAAGTTTGCTAACTTGATGTAAACAATGTGTTTCTTCATGGAGATCTTGATGAGGAGATATACATGAGATATTCCCCCAGATTGACACCACCGTATTCCAATCATGTGTGTAGACTATGTAAATCACTTTATGGGCTAAAGCATCTCGCCGGTGGTATGCTCGTTTATCTTCTGCCATGGGCACTAGAGGCTTTCATTCTTCTCTTAACGATTACTCTCTTTTTTTTAAAATTGACAGGAGATCTTGTGACTATTTTTGTCATTTATGTCAATGACATATTGATCACCGGAAACAATACAAAAGAAATTTATGAGATCAAAGGATTTCTACATTCTGAATTTAAGATAAAAGATTTGGGAGAAGCCCATTATTATTTCTTAGGAATGGAATTAGTACGAGAAAATGGAGGGATGATCATTACCCAGAGGAAATTTTCCCTAGAACTTCGAATTAAATTTGATTGTGAGGGTTGTCACACTGCTTCTACTCCTTTGGATCCAAGTTTTAAACTTTCTTCCACCTCTTGTGAGCCTCTATCAGATACGACATTTTGTCAAAGACTTCAGGGAAAGCTGAATTTTTTGACCAATACAAGGCCTAATCTATCTTATACTGTACAAACTCTAAGCCAATATATGTCGAATCCTTTTACTGGACATCTTAAGGTGGCTTATCATGCTTTACGTTACCGGAGAAAATATCCAGGATTGGGGCTTTACTTTTCTCCAGATCCTTGTTTTGAAATTTAAGCCTTTTGTGACTCTGATTGGGCTACATGTTCATATTCTCATCGATCTATTAGCGAGCTATTTTTTAGTCTTGGGGTTTGTCCAATTTCCTGGAAATTGAAAAACAGTCAGTTGTTGCACTCTCTTATGTCGAAGATGAGTATCAGTCTATGCGTTGCCTAGTCACTGAAATTACCTGGATTGCTTGTTTGCTTCAGGACTTGACTGTTAATCCCTCCTTCCTAGTGCCCATTAGTTGTGGTAGTTAGTCAGCCATTCATATAGCTCAAAATCCCCTTTTTCACAAATGAACCAAGCATATTAAGCTTGATTGCTATTTCGTTCGTGAAAAACTTCTCAACGGTCTGATTTCTTATCATTTGTTCCTTCTTCTTGTCAGCTAGCTGATCTGTTCACTAAGCCATTGGTAGGGCCTCTTCATCGATCTTTATTGCATAATTTGCAAGTTCAATCACCAGCCATCAACTTGAGAGGGGGTGTTTCCGGATAAAATAATTGCACTGTTTCTACTGTTGGAGAAAATAATCGCTTTGTTTCTACTGCCTCTAAATGAAGAGAAATAAAGATAGTAGATGTGGGCTAAAATTCATCAGTCATATTGGGCCTTTTCATTTGCACATTTTTTAGGGTTATTTTTAGTTTTTCCATTCATTCATATATTTAGTTTATTTTTTATCTTCCGAGTAAGTTAGAGGCGGTTTAGGTAGGATATTCTAGTATGATAGCTCACAATATTCTTTTAGGTTTTCCTTTTTTAGTTTTTTCTTTGCGTATAAATATGATGGTAATCAATAATACGAAGAAAATATTTTCAATTCTTGCTCTTTCATTCTTTGAAGTTTTTCAGTAGTTGTTAAAAGTGGAAGCTTCGATGTAGAAGGACTTACTTTCTTTTTATCTTATCTTAAAAGAAAAAAAGAAAAACTAAGAGAAAGATCACTCCTCGAGTAGTTGCTACACGTGAGTATCGTTCTATTTCTGAAACATATTATTATTATTGATTCATATTTTACTAACAATGATGGTTGTATTATTGAAATTCATATTTCAAATAAGAAAATAAGGTATAATGCTATGTATCCACTATAGCAGGTGGCAAACCACTATGCGGTTGTCGTTATAGAGGAGAAATTTCCATTGAAGAGGATGTCAAAGATAGTCAATTCTGCTATAGTAGGCGAATTTTGCTATTGCGACGCCACTATAGGAGGATCGAGTTGCTATCTATTTATGCAGAAATTTTATTTAAAATAGTTTATTGTCTCTAAATACGTTTTGTGGAGGTTCTCCATGATTTGGGGCGATTTTCACTATTTTTCACCAGAGATCTTCGTAAAGGTAAGTTATTTATCCCAATTAACTTGTTTTTTGATTTCTAAACCTTTGAAGAACTAGGTTATGGGTCTTGGGAAGGGTTTAACTTGACCTAGTTGTATTTTCAAGTGCAAGAAGGTTAATTTGGTGTAAAACCTTGGGAATATAGTTAAAGATAGATTATTTGCTCTTGCATGACTATGATTCATTAATGTAACCATGAAATTGATAGTTTTAAGGTGAATTTATGATGATAAAAAAATCCTAAATTGGATGGGATGATCATGTATTTGGAATTGGAGTAATGGATTATGCTACAATCTTGAGAAAATTGAAGGAAAGGTGTCATTTAAGTCTTGAATGAAGGATTGGTGACATTGACCAACTTAGGGTCAAACATAATTAGGAAAGTTGATTAAGTTAATTGTGAACTTAATTAATTTTTTTAAAACATTCTATTCTTTTTAAAAATACAAATCAACTCACACCCATAAAACTCCCCTCTCTCTGCAAATTAGTGGCCTCTCCTCTCATTCTCTCAATACCTTCTCTTTCAAACTTCTCCCAACCAACTTTCCAAATTTCTCCCTTCCATGTTTTGCAACTTCAACCTTCGAAGAAAAATAGTATTGAGTTCTTTCCCATTCCTTTTTGACTTTCAACCGTCAACCGACGTGACCGCATTCTTCGGCGACAACAACTTTGAGTTCTTCATCGTCTCATTTAAAATTTAATAGGTAAAATATTAGGGTTTTTTAGTTATTAAGAAAGCGAGAAACTTGAGTTAACTTCTCTATTAGTATGAGTTAACAATTTCAATATTTGTTGCTTAAATTTGCAATGGGGACTCAAGAATACCCTAATTTACGGTAATTTTTTCTTCTCTTTTCGGAGTGAAATATAATTTTTTATCGTCACTGTAGTTCTTGTCGTCAAACATTGTTGTAAGAATAGCAAGATTTTAAGTTTAGTTTTTTACAGAGACATCTTTGAGACAAAATCTAACAAACAACTTTGATTTGTTGGTGTTTGTTATTTTTTTGATGTTTTTTGTTATTTGTGTTTGTAAAATATTGATTTCGTTGGTAAATATAAATGTTATTAGTATACGTTACTTAGGTGATTTTAGTAAGTAAAATTGTAATTTTTAGTTGAATTTTTCATCTGGGTGTATCTGCTACTACTATTTTTTCAACAATGAATAAAACATGTAACGTGAATCCAATAGATGAGTCATATGTTGCAACAACATGTGGGCAATCTGTTGCAACATATGAGTCATATGTTGCAACAAATTACTTATCTGTTGAAGTCGTATTATAGTGTTCTAACATGAATCCAACATATGGGTCATTTGTTGCAACAGGTGAATCATCTATTGCAACAGATTACTCACTTATTACGACAAATAACTCATATGATGGATTCATGTTGTAGTTTCTATCTATTGTAACAGTAGTTGATACACCAAATAAGAAATTCAACCAAAATCATAATTTTATTTACAAAATCACCTTTGAAGTAATGTCCAAGTGGCATATGAACAAAATTTAACCTAAGAAAATTTCAACAGGGGCACAATGAATAAGTGAAACACATGAAGAAGACAAAAATTGTATACCATACATCAAATGCAAAGGGATCAAGGGGACAAATTTTTTAATTATCCTAAAAATGTTTAAGTTCCCTAATATTTTAATTTCTTTCTAATAGATGACCCATCTGTTACAATAGATTTTCTACCTATTTGATAATTTTCAACAGATGAATCATCTGTTGCGACATGTTAGTCATTTATTGATTCAAATTAAGCCATTATTATTAATAAATAAATTTATTTAACTTAAATTAAAGTCAAGTCTTTAAGACAATGGGACAAACATTTGAGTTCTCCTAAAATTGTTTGAGTTCCCTAGTATTTTAATTATTTTCCAACAGATGAACAATTTGTTGCAACAAGTTAGTCATTTGTTGCAACAAGTGTTTATAACAGGTTAGTCATTTGTTAATTCAAACTAAGCAATTATTAATAATAACTAAATTTAATTAAAATTGAAGACAAGACCTTAGACTGGGGGACAAATATTTGAGTTCTCCTAAAAACATTTGAGCTTTAGTATTTAAATTATTTTTCAATATATATCCTATCTATTTAATTTCCAACAGATGAGTCATATGTAGCAACAAATTAGTCATCTGTTGCAACAGATGTCCAGATGTTTGATAATTTTGAATAGATAAGTCAGTCATTGCAACAGGTTAGTCATCTGTTGCAACAGATGTCCTGTTTGGTTATTTTCAATAGATGTCTTTATCTGTTTGGTCATTTTCAACAGATTACTCATCTATTGCAATATGTTTTGTCATCTATTGATTCAAACTAAATCATTATTAGTAATAAATAAATTGATTTAACTAAAATTAAATATGAATTAATAATTGACCAATTTAATTTGATACGATTCAAATTAAGTCATTATTAGTAACAACTAAATTGATAAGTTGTTGGTCTTGATAAAAATGGTGTATTGATAAATGATGATTTGTTACTGTTTCTATTGAATAAATCTTACTTCTGATTTATTTTTTCAATAAATGAACAATCTGTTGCAACATATGAACCATTTATTGCAATAGATGGGCCATTGTTGCAACAGATGAACCATATGTTTCAAAAAAAAATCAATTATTCCAATAGATGAGTCATATATTGCAATAGAAGGGTCATTTGTAGCAACAGATGGACCATATGTTGCAACAGATAGATCATTTGTTGCAAGAACTCAAGGGACATGACTTTTCGATCATTTTATTAAAAAATGATTTGTAAATAAATAAAATAAAAATATATGATAATCACAATATTGTAGATATTTAATTTAAATAAATAAAATATTGAAAAGGTGAAAAGTTATGACTTTTCACCTTTTTTGTATTTAAATCTTTTTTTAATTTAAATAATCAAAAAATCGTGAAGTTTGATTTAATTAAGAGATATAGTTATTAAAAAAAGAGGTGAATGATCGCAATTTTTTGATTAACCCATTACACTACTCACTCATTCAATCTTTCATAAGTAAGTCTCCTCAGTTCTATCTCTTGCATATTGTCTTGAATAAAAACGTCATAACATCTTCAACCACTTCTCTTTCAAAAATAAACTTCTTGTTCATCCGTCGAGGTATGTTTTATTTTCTTGTTCTAACATGAAAATTGTTAACCTGAATCTATTTTCTAGTTAAGTTTCACATTTTTTTGTTAAGCTACTAGTTGGTAGTATATGTGGTTTAGTGTTTTATGTTATTTGTTCATCCATGTTGTAGATATGACTGATCCAATTTGGTACATAGTGATTCTGCTTGACACCATGTAGAAACTTGCAAGGCTAATTCATGAACTCCAGGAAGGGTTGGGCGCCACGAGAGCAAGGGTGATTCGTGAGATTAGAAGGCTGAGGGGTTTGTTGCCTAATAGATTTCCGATTGACAATAATAATAATAATAATAATAATAATAATAATAATAATAATAATAATAATTAGGTTATGTATTTTTTATCATATGTAATTTATTTTATTGGATGTACCTAACGTTGTAAATATTTTGTACGTAATGAATGAGAAAATCTATATTTGATCGACTGAGTTTATTCTTTTTTTTTTCATTCTGCCTATTTCTTTTTACTTAAGATGTTGAGAGGTGTAGGTTTTTGAGCATTCGAGAGTGCAAAATATCAACTACAAGAAAGAAAGTATTTGGTTGAGAGCAAAGTCATAAACTAAAATCAAATAACAACACAAGATTATTTACTATTGCAACAAAGTTAAAGATAGATTAATAATGGATGACTTATCTATTGCGACAGATGGGTAATCTATTCGAAATGAAATATTACAATAGATTGATCGGCTGTCGTAACAAATTAGTAATATGTTGAAAATGATCAAACCGATAAACACATCTTTTGCAATAAATTGGTCATCTATTGCACTAGATTAGTAATCTATTGGAAATGACCTAACATAAAAGTCATATGTTGCAACAGATTGGTCATTTGTTGAGAATGACCAAATAGATAAAGACATTTGTTACAATAGTTGAATAATCTGTTGCAACATATGTGTATATTTGTTTGATAATTTTCAACAGATGACTCATCTGTTGCAACAAGTTAAATTTGTTGAAATAGGTTATATAATTAAATGATCATGCAATTATTATGAGATTAATTTAAATTATAATTATTAAATTAATTTAGCCATTACTAATAATGGCTTAATTTAAATTATTTCAAATAAAATTGGCCAATTGATCACTCTACTTAGGACGAACACACTAAGATGATCATGTAATTAATTTACGAATAATTACAATTGTAATTGAACTTATCAATTCATCTTTATTTTAGTTAAATCAATGCAGTTATTACTAACAATGTCTTAATTTGAATCATTTCAAATAAAATTAGTCAATTGACACTCTACTCAAGATGAAAACACTTAGACGATCATGTAATTACTATGAGATTAAATAAAATTATAATTAAAATTATCAATTCATCTTTAATTTTAGTAAAATCAACTTAGTTATTACTAATAATTAATTAATTTAATTAATTTCAAATAAAATTGGTCAATTGATCATTCTACTCACGTCGAATACACTTAGTTGATCATGTAATTAGTATAAAATTAATTAAAATTTTAAGTAAACTTATCAATTTATCTCTAATTTAGTTAAAATCAATTTATTTATTAGTAATAATGACTTAATTTGAATCATTTCAAATAAAACTCGCCAACTGATCACTCTCTTCAAGACGAATACACTTAGTTGATCATGTAATTACTATAAGATTAATTTAAATTATAAGTAAACATATAAATTTATATTTAATTTTACTTATATCAATTTATTTATTACGAATAATGGCTGAATTTTATCCATTTTAAACAAAATTGGTCAATTGATCACTCAATTCATCATGGATACACTTAGTTGATCATTAAATTACTATGAGATTAATTAAAATTATAATTTCATCTTTAATTTTAGTTAAATCAATTTAATTATAACTAATAATTACTTAATTTGAATCATTTTAAATAAAATTGGTCAACTGATCACTCTACTCAGGACAATACACTTAGTTTATCATATAATTACTATGAGATTAATTGAAACTGTAAGTGAACTTATCAATTTATCTTTAATTTAAGTTAAATCAACATAATCATTACTAATAATGACTTAATTTGAGTCATTTCAAATAAAATTGGTAAGTTGATCAATCTACTCAAGACGAAACATTTAGTTGATCATGTAATTACGATAAAATTAATTGAAATTATAATTGAACTTAATAATTCATCTTTAATTTTAGTTAAATCAATATAGTTCTTTCGAATGACGGCTTAGTTTTAATCATTTCAGATAAAATTGGTTAATTTATCACTCTATTCATGACGAACACACTTAGTTGACTGTGTAATTACCATGAGATTAATTGAAACTGTAATTGAGCTTATTAATTCATGTTTAATTCTAGGTAAATCAATTTATTTATTACTAATAATGGCTTAATATGAATCTATAGATAACTAACATGTTGCAACAGATTAGTAATCCGTTGAAAATGACCAAACATATCAAGACATCTATTGAAAATGACCAAACAGATAAAGACATCTGTTGGAAATGACCAAAAAAATTTAGACATCTGTTGCAATAGATGACTAATGTAATACCCCATGATTTTTCTAGCTTAAACTCCTCCAGAAAAATATCAAGGATTAGCTTTTAGGATAAATTATATTTAATTTGAGTGGAATTCTTTAGATTTGAACTTTACATGATGTAGAAAATTAAATAAGCTTTCCAACAATATAAGATTCACCTAAATTCGATAACCGGGTAAGAAGTTATGGCTATTTTAAGCTCTAGTCATAAAACACCATCATTTGGACCCTTAGCACATCACGGAGCAGTGTTAATTCCTAATTTTCCTTTTCCAGTGGCCTTCCATTATGTTGGCTCATCGCGGAGAGGGCCAATTTCTCGTTGGTCTATTTCTAGAGGTCCAACGCGATAACGGTGCATCGCGTCATGTGCCAAAATGGAATTTTAAAGGGAACCGCGATGACCTCACATCACGAAGTCTGCCCAGTTCCCAGTTGGCATTTTCCAGTTGCTTGGGATGATTGTGGCGCTTCGCTCCAACGCCAAAAATCGGGGCCCCAGTTAATTTTTCCAGTTTCGTTCAGGAGTTAAAGGGGTGTATTTTGGACTTTTCCCCAACCCCCAATCCGCCCAAACACGATATTAAAGCCTTTTTAGAAGAATTATATGCTAAGTTTCATCAAAATTACTCTCATCCAAAACCCTAGTCTTCAACATTCATCTCCAAGAAACTCAAGATTCCACCATCCTTTCTCCAAATTGATTCAAGATTTAGGATTCCTAGACTAAGAGCTTCAAGAATCTTCATTCAAGAGGGTGAATAGAGTCTCAAAAAGCTAGCTTGTGCATCTAGGTCATCCTCTAGGGTATGTTGGGTTTGAACAAGGATAATTCTTTCATCCTTGTAGCCAAAACTTCATTTTAAATACTAATTTATGTAAATTATATGATTTCCTATGAATTTCTAGTTAGGGTTTATACCCATATCATTATTTGCAAGATTATGAGATTTCTCATGATTTAAAAGTTGAATTCATCATAATATTTCCATGCATATTGCTGAAATTTCTAGTTTTTAAGATGATTTACGAATATTTATATTACCAAGAATGAATTTTGAGATGTTTTAATATGAGATTTATGCTTAGGTCAATAGACCTCATTTAAAGATTGTTGTTTCAAAGAATTGTTGTGCTATAAGCACTCCATGGTTAGAATATTTTAAGATTATTGGGAAAAATTTGACCTTTTTTTCTCAGAATAGATTTGGAATTCACTTTACTGATTATTACATAATTTAGATCAGCTCTATTTACATATTTTATTAGATAATTGCATAATTGATTTTCAATAAAACCTTATGCTAGCTTTTAAAAGTGGATTTCCAACAAAGTGAGCATATATATAATAAGGGCATAGTATTTAGCACCGATCAGGAAGTGTGGGTTTAGCGCATCTCACTTTCCTAGAACTACGTAGGCAACGTAAGTACAGATTCAAATATTCCCATTAGATATGGATGACAGATTTAGCTTGTGATCGATCACATGGGTAGTTTATACTCTCTGGAAAGTGTATGACACCTCTCCCCAATGTGAGGTTTCTTTCTTAGGAGGACGAGACGTTGGACTCCATGTTGCTCGCATGGTTTATGTCGGTTAAGAGAACCTCCCTTAAGAAGAAATATTTTTCCCTAAAGCTTTGAAAGACACAGAACAATTTTTAAAGAATTTCCCTTCAGATAAAACGACAAAGTATTTCTATACAGACTTGTATATTTCACTTAGCATATATGATTTGAGACGAGAACAGAATACAGATTTCAGAACTAAGTGTAATGACTCACAAAATTTAGACTATATGCCTTGTTATTCATGATATTGACTTTCAGACCTCAGATTTACTCAAGCTTATGTGAGTCATTTACATTTAGCATGCATGATTTTATAAACTGTGATGATATTGTTTACTTACTGCACGCAGCCCCATATACTCAGTACATCCTTAAAGTACTGATCCATATATATGTCTATGTGCTACATTGTCTCATAATGTAGGTACAAGTGCTCAGTCTCAGTAGTGTGATTGATCTTTGAGCATCTTATCTACATCCCTGCAGTTAGTGAGTCCTAATAGGTTCGAGGGCTTAGTTATTTAGATTTCCAAGTTACTAGTAGATATTTCTTTACTCATTTCAGACAGTTGAGTCAGCTGGGGCCTGTCCTAGTGACTCTGTAGATTACTAGAGGCTTGTCGGACTGTTTGATTTAGGTCTAGACCTTTGAGTTAGTATTCAGATTTTCAGCATTTGTTTAATCAGATTGATGAGATTAGTACTTTTAGATATATTTAGATAGTTTCCCGCATTTCATCATGATTTATGCTTATATTTCCCAATGTTGAGATTCGGATATGTTAGAAGGCAACCAGGGTTAGCTTGGGACTACTTATAGTTTGGAGCACCATGTGGCATCCCGGGAATTAGATTTCGGGGTGTTATAACTAAACTGTTGTAATAAATGACTCATTTATTAAAAATTATCAAATAAATATAGAAGTATGTTGCAACCGATGAGTAAGTTGTTGCAACATATGACTCGACTGTTGAAAATTATCAAATAAATAGGATATATGTTGGAAAATAATTTAAAATAGTAAAGCTCAAATATTTTTAGGAGAACTCAAACGTTTGTACCCTTGTCTAAGGTCTTGAATTTAATTTTAGTTAAATCAATTTAGTTATTACTAATAATTACTTAATTTAAATAATTTCAAATAAAATTAGTCAATTGATCATTCTATTCAGGAAGAATACACTTAGTTTATCATGTAATTACTATGAAATTAATTGAAATTATAAGTGGACTTATCAATTCATCTTTAATTTAGTTAAAATCAATTTAGTTGTACTAATAATGGCTTAATTTTAATTGTTTCAAATAAAAACGGTCGATTGATCACTCTCCTTGAGACGGATACACTTAGTTGATCATGTAATTACTATGAGATTAATTGAAATTGTAAGTGAACATATCAATTCATCTTTAATTTTAGTTATATCAATTTAGTTATTACGAATAATTACTTAATTTGATTCATTCTAATAAAATCGGTTAATTGATCACTCTATTTATACCGAATACACTTAGCTGATTGTGTAATTACTAGGAGATTAATTAAAATTGCAAGTTCAACTTTAATTCTAGTTAAATCAATTTAGTTATTACTAATAGTGACTTATTTTGAGTCATTTCAAATAAAATTGATCACTTTACTCAGGACGAATACAATTAGTTAATCATGTAATTGCTATGAGATTAATTGAAATTGTAAGTGAACTCATCAATTCATCTTTAATTTTGGTTATATAAATATAGTTATTACTAGTAATGGATTAATTTTGGTTATATAAATATAGTTATTACTAATAATGGCTTAATTTGAATAATTTCAAATAAAATTGGGCAATTGATCATTCTATTCAGGACGAAACACTTAGTTGATTATGTAATTACTATAAGATTAATTGAAATCGTAATTGAACTTACTAATTCATCTTTAATTTTAGTTAAATTAATATAGTTATTTCTAATGACGACTTAGTTTATATCATTTCAAATAAAATTGATCAATTGATTACTCTACCCAGGACGAGCACACTTAGTTGATCGTGTGATTACCATAAGATTAATTGAAAAAATTATTTTTTCATATTTTAGTTTAGTTATTACTAATAATGTCACGACCTGAACTGACGGACATCCCGAACCATGAAGTCTCGGAACACCCTTCTCTATCTGGTAATCATGCACAACATTCATATAATAAAAGAAGATGCGAAAATATAATATTCTACGGAAACATGGTCAACTCTGAATTCAACTTAAGTATGGAAACTGTAAATCAACTACATCTAAATAACATCTGACTCAGTCTGCAAAATCTCTACTACATGAAAATCTGACAACTGTATGAAACTGGGACAAGGCCCCCAGTAGACCAAAATTGAAATAAGTGACATAATCTAAAAAGACATGCCTTTTGAAATTGATAAGGCTCACTACTGCACAATCTGATCAGCTGTCTGAATTATCTAGTGCTTATCTGGATCCCTAGACTGAGTCTCAGCACCTGAGAGGTAGGACAGAGGGTCAATACAGATGTACTGGTACATAGAGCATATCCAAAATAATCATTTATTATTCAACACATATGAGAGCAATTTAAAATAGTTCATAAGTATATTAAATAGTAAGAATTCACATGGGCATTTTAAAGACTTTGTAAAAATCATCTCAACTCTGAGAAATCTATGTTACTTCTACACTAGGTGGTATACCTTAAATCTCTGAAAAATTCCATGGGCTAAATGGAAACTTCCATTAACTCGACAGCGAATCCCCTAACCCAAGTGTGCCGTAAGGGTCAGACTCTCTAAATCTACTACGCTACACGGCCGTCGCCAGCGTACAATAATAATCTACCCGTATCGGCAAATACGGTTTCAGGCTAAGAGATGCTTGAACTCGCTCCTTCTTCAGGTAACCACCTAACCCTATTTAAGCCCCTTTTGAAAACTCTATTAAAACATGCCGTCTCTAAAAACATATCTGAAAAAAACATGCTCCGAAAACATACTCTGTTATGGCATAAATACATATGGTATCGTCATACCATTTACTTTCAAGTCACATATTTGAGTCATTATTAGTCTATCATAAATCTCTATTTTAAAGACACAAGCTTTGGGACCACCATTTTGATAATTCAATTCAAAGAAACTCTTTCTCAAACCTCATGTAAATACATGCAAGGAACTCATCTTTGTCAAGCATTTCAATAGTACAAGGTTGTCATGTAAAAGTTCTCAATTCACATGCAATTATCTCTCTTAAACACAAGAACACATTTATATTAAGAAGTAGCCTCTCAACAATTTCAAATCACGCTCAAATGCTATAATATTGTGAAAACATCTTTCAAATCACAAAACCATAATCTTTAATTCAATACACGAGAGGGAGTTCATAATTTATGCTCTCAATGATCTTAAATCACAAATTCCATACATATACGTATATATGTAAATAAATTTAGGGGATAGGACCACAAGGTCAAAACAATAGTAACATTAAAACATTCGGAGTACGTAATTTAGAACATAGATTTCAAAACCCCTTTGAAATTCATGCATAAAAATCTAAAAATCATGCTCTAATGGTTTTAAGCCCATGTAGGTTTTAGGATAAACCCCACGTACCTCGATTACGAAGAATAAGGGATGATACTTAAATCCTACGATTTGAGGATTCCTAATCTTCAGTCAATTTTGAAAACCCATGATTGAATCTTGAGTTTCTTGGAAGAGAAGTATATGAACTAGGGTTTTTGTTTTGAGGAAAATCTTGAGAATGTCATATATTTTGCTTGTAGAGGTCTTAATGTACTGTTTTGATGTTTTAAGAGGCTTGGAAAAAGTACAAATTACTCTTGTTAACTTCTGAACGAAGCAGGAAAAATTAAATTGGGAACCCAATTTTATGGGCCACCGCAACGTGCCATATCGCGGTGGCTCAATGGAAATTGATGAATGGAAAATTAGGATCCTTTGCGATGCGCCACTATCGTGATGTCCCACTGCAATTTGACAATTGCTAATTCAACCCTCTCTTCAGCGCGCTAAATACAAGAATAACAATGTTTTTCGACTAGCACAGAAAATAGCCACAACTTCTTCACCGAGTGTCCGTTTTGGATGAATCTTATATCGACGAAAAGCTTATTCAGTCATCTACGTAATGAAAAGTTAAAATATATGGGATTCCACCAGGAAAAAAGGTATAAACCATTCTAGAAGCTAATGCTTGATAGTTTAGGGACAAAAGTTAGCTAAGAAAAACATCAGGGCATTACAATATCCCTCATTGGGAACATTCGTCCCGGAATGTTGACGCGGGATACAGACAAGCCTAATTTCAAGCATACTAAGGCATAGAAAGAATAAGGCAAGGATTGTACCTTCTATTTTGCCATCCATTAGATGAAAAAGGTTTGGGTATCTAGCTCTCATGTCAACTTCTGATTCCTAAGTCGCTTCTTTAATTTTTTGGTTTCTCCACAAAACTTTAATTGAGGCTATCTCTTTGTTCCTTAATCTTCTAACTTGGCAATCGAAAATATCTACAGGCTCTACTTCATAGGATAAGGAGTCTGTCACTTTGATTTCTTCGATAGGCAAGACTAAAGAATGATCTCCAATACACTTCTTCAACATAGATATATGAAATACAGGATGAACCGAACCCAAACTAGCTGGCAATTCTAACTCATATGCTACTCCATCTATCTTTCTCACAATCTGATATGGTCTTATATATCGAGGACTCATCTTAACTTTCTTCCTAAATTGCGTGACTCCCTTTATGGTGGAAACCTTGAGAAACACCCAATCTCCAACCTCAAACTCTAGATCTGTTCTCCTAACATCGGTGTAGGACTTCTGACGACTCTGAGCTGTCTTAAGTCATTCTCTAATGACTTTCACATCCTCTATTGCCTGATGAACAAGATCTGGCCCAAATATCTATGTCTCACCTACTTCATACCACTCTATTGGTGACCTGCATCTTCTCCCATACAATGCCTCAAATAATGCCATCTTAATACTAGAATGGAAACTATTATTATAGGTGAACTCTATTAATGGCAAGTGCTCTATCCAACTACCTTTAAAATCAATCACGTAGGCCCTCAATATATCCTCAAGGTTCTGGATAGTGCGCTTAGCTTGCCTATCAGTCTGAGGGTGGAAAGCCGTGCTCAAATTCACTTGGGTACCTAGAATCTTTTGAAACGATCTCCAAAACTACAAAGAAAACTGTGTACCTTTGTCAGATATGATGGACACAGGTGCCCCATGCAAACAAACTATTTCTGCAATGAACAGCTTGGCATAATCCTCTCTCGAATAATTTGTCCTGACAGGTAGAAAGTGAGCTGACTTGGTCAACCTATCTACAATCACCCAAATGGAATCATACTAGTTTCAGGACCTCGGAAGTCCTGTAATAAAGTCCATATTAATCATCTACCACTTCAACAAAGGCAAAGCTATCTCTTGAGAAGAACCACCTGGCCTCAAATGTTCCACTTTAACTTATTGACAATTCAAACACTTGGAAACATACTTAGCCACATCACACTTCATATTATTCCACCAATAAATAGTTTTAAAATCCTGATACATCTTAGTAGATCCAGGGAGAACAACATACCTCGACGTGTGAGCTTCGTCAAGGATTCTCTTCCTCAGACCATCTACATCTGACACACTCAACCTACCCTAGTATCTCAAAAATACCATCATCACCAATTTCAACTGACATTATCTTTTGTTGACCCACATCTTTCTTTATCTGTATCAAGATGGGATCTTCAACCTGCTTCTCTTTAACTTCTGCACAAAGGGAAGATTTAACTATCTTATGAACAACCTTCATTCTTGGAATCCAAAATTCACACCCTTAGATTTACAAGTCAGTGAATATCCTTTACCATCTCCCTCTTTTCTTCCTCAACATGAGAAAGACTGCCCATAGACAACCTATTGAGGGCATCGACTACCACATTTTCCTTGCCTGGATGATAGTGTAGGCTCATGTCATAGTCTTTTAAAATTTCCAACCATCGTCTCTGCTTGAGATTCAATTCTTTCTACGAGAAAACATATTGCCAACTCTTGTGATCAGTAAATATATCAACATGTATCCCATACAAATAGTGCCACCAGATCTTAAGTGCAAAAACCACAACCACTAACTCCAAGTCAAGTGTAGGGTAGTTGCACTCATGCACCTTTAACTTCCTAGATGCATAAGCCACTATCTTATCGTGCTGCAGAAGGACACACCCAAGTACCACTCGGGATGCATCACAGTATACAACAAAACCTTGTGTACCTTTCGAAAGAGTCATAACAAAAGCAGTAGTTAACTTGTCTTTCAACTTCTCAACGTTATTCTCATAAGATTCAGACCACAAAAACTTCACCTTTTTCTGAGTCAGCTTAGAAAGTGGTGCAGCTATGGAAGAAAACCTTTCGATGAATCATCTGTAATAAACCGCCAAACCCAAGAAGCTCCAAATTTTGGTTGGAGTCATTGGTCTGGGCCATTTTCTCATTGCCTCAATCTTTTGGGGATCAACCTTAATCCCCTCACTAGACAAAACATGCCCCGAGAACTCAATAGCATCCAACCAGAATTCACACTTGGAAAATTTTGCATATAATTTAAGATCTTTAAGGGTCTGAAGGATGATTTTGGAGGTAATTGACATGGTCCTCCTCGCTCTTAGAATATACCAAAATATCATCAATGAATACAATGACAAACAGATCCAGAAACTGATGGAAAACCCTATTCAGTTGGTCCATGAAAGCTACAGGGGCTTTATTCAACTCGAAAGACATGACTAAGAATTCATAATAGCCATATCTGGTTCAGAAAGCTATTTTGGGAATATCTGACTCTCTAAGTTTTAGCTGGTGATATCATGAACGAAGGTCTATCTTTGAAAAACATTTAGCACCCTGAAGTTGATCAAAAAGATCATTAATCCTAGCAAGGGGATATTTATTTTTAATCATGACCTTATTCAACCAGCGATAATCTATGCACATACGAAGGGAATCATCTTTCTTTCGCATAAAAAGTATAGGTACACCCTATGGAGACATACTGAGGCAGATAAAACCTTTATGTAGAAGATCTGCTAGCTATTATTTTAACTATTTTAGCTCTGCAGGAGCTATCTTATCTGGCGGAACAAAAATATGACAGGTATCTGGCAATAAATCAATACCAAAATCTATCTCTCTATCAGGTGGTATTCCTGGGAGATCATCTGGAAAGACTTTTGGGAATATATTCACTATGGGGACAGACTAAATATGGAGACTTTTGGCACTAGAATCTTTAACCTAAATACGATGATACAAGCAACTTTTGGAAATAAATTTATGGACCTTGAGATAAGATATGAAATACCCTCTAGGTGCTAGAGAATGTCCCTCCCATTCCATCACCGACTCATTCAGAAAAAAAAGGTGACTCTTCGAGTCCTATAATTCCAGGTGGCATAGCACAAATGGAGCCAGTCCATCCCTAAGATGGCATCAAAATAAACCATATCAAGTTCCATCAGATCTGCCTCAGTATCCTAACTAAAAATATACACAGCACAATTTTTATACACCCTCCTAGCCACAATAGAATCTCCCACCAAGATGGAAACCAAAAAAGGTTCATCAATCGCATCAGGCTTAAACCCAAAACCAACAACAACGTATAGGGTCACATAAGACAAGGTATACTCAGGATCAAGTAAAACATACACATCATGAGAAAAGATTTACAATGTACCAGTGACTACATATAGTGAGGCCTCTGCCTCCTGGCAGTTAGTTAAAGCATACAACTGTTTCCGACGGGGAGGCATCACTGGTTTTATGAAAAGCGAAAGGTCATTGATTAGGGGATAGATTAGACTCTAAAGCATGAACTAAATCACAAACAAGAGGAACATTCTTAAATGCCTAGTAACCTCCTTCTTATAAGTGTGGTGCGCTACACACCCATAAATAAGATTCTACCTGATGCAATTTTGCAGACACCCTGGGACCATGAACCGTGCTCTGATACCAAGTTTTTCACGACCCAATCTAGAACCTGGCCGTGACAAACATCCCAAACCATAAAGGCCCAAAACACCTTTCTCTATCTGGTAATCATGCACAACATTCATGTAATAAAAAAAGATGCGAAAACATAATCTGCTACGGAAGAATGGCCAGCTCTTAATTCAACATAAGTATGGAAACTGTAAAATCAACTACATCTACATAACATCTGACACAATCTACGAAATTTCTACTACATGAAAATCTAACAACTGTCTGAAACTGGGACAAGGCACCCAATAGACCAAAACTGAAATAAGTGACATAATCTGAAAAGACAGGCCTTTTGGAATAGAGAAGGATCACCACTACAAAATCTGATCAGTTGTCTGAATTATCTACTGCTTATCTGGACCCTTAGATTGAATCTCAAAACCTGAGAGGTAGTGGGAGGGGGTCAATACATATATACTAGTAGACAGAGAATATCCAAAATAATCATTTATTATTCAACATATATGATATAATTTAAAATAGTTGTTAAGTATATCAAATAGTAAGAATTCACATGGGCATTTTAAAGACTCTATAAAAATCATCTCAACTTTGAGAAATTTGTGTTACTTCTGCACAAGGTGGTATAACCTACAACTCTAAAAAATTCCATGGGCTATATGGAAACTCCCATTAACTCGGCAGCGAAGCCCCCAACCTAAGTGTGCCGCAAGGGTCGGAATCTCTGAATCTACTATGCCACATGGCCATCGCTAGTGTACAATAATAATCTACCCGTACAATAATAAGAGTTTCTTGAACTCACGCCTTCTTCGGGTAACCACCTAACCCTATTTAAGCCCATTTTTAAAAGTCTATCAAAATATGCCGTCTCTTAAAACATACTCTAAAAACATGCTATGAAAACATACTCTAAAAATGTACTATGTTATGGTATAAATAAATATGGTATCATCATAACATTGACTTGCAAGTCACGTCTCTGAGCCATTATTAGTCTATAATAAATCTCTATTTTCAAGACACATGTTTTGGGACCACCATTTTGATAATTCAATTCAAAGAAACTCTTTCTCAAACCTCATGTAAATACATGCAAGGAACTCATCTTTGTCAAGCATTTCAATAGTACAAGGTGGTCATGTCAAAGTTCTAAATTCACATACAATTCTTTCTCTTAAACACAAGAACACATTCATATCAAGAAACACCCTCTCAACAATTTCAAATCATGCTCAAATTCTATAATATTATGAAAACATCTTTCAAATCATAAAACCATAATCTTTAATTCAATAAACATAAGGGAGTTCATAATTTATGCCCTCAATGATCTTAAATCTCAAATTTCATACATATAAGTATACATGTAAATCAATTTAGGGGATAGGACTACAAGGTCAAAACAATAGTAACATTAAAACATTCGGAGTATGCAATTTAGAACATAGATTTCAAAACCCCTTTGAAATTCATGCATAAAAATCTAAAAAATCATGCTCTAATGGTTTTAAGCCCATGTAGTTTTTAGGATAAACCCCACATACCTCGATTACGAAGAATAATGGATGATCCTTGAAGCCTATGATTTGAGGATTCCAAATCTTTAGTCAATTTTGAAAACCTACAGTTGAATCTTGAGTTTCTTGGAGGAGAAGTATATGAACTAGGGTTTTTGTTTTGAGGAAAATCTTGAGAATGTCATATATTCTGCTTATAGAGGTCTTAATGTACTGTTTGGAAATTTTAAGAGGCTTGGAAAAATTCCAAAATACCCTTGTTAACTTCTAAACGAAACTAGAAAAATTAAACTGGGAACCCAATTTTATGGGCCACCGCGACACAGCACTATCTCGGTGGCTCACTGGAAATTAACGAATGGGAAATTGGGATTCTCCATGATGTGCAAATATCATGAAGTCCCACTGAAATTGGACAATTGCTAATTAAACCCTCTCTGCAGAGCGCTAAACACCAGAATGATGATGTTTTTTGGCTAGCAAATAAAATAGTCATAACTTCTTCACCGAGTGTCCATTTTGGATGAATCTTCTATCGACAAAAAGCTTGTTCAGTCATATTCATAATGAAAATTTGAAATATAAGGGATTCCATGAGAAAAAAAAGTATAAACCATTCTAGAAGCCAATGTTTGATATTTTAGGGACAAAATTTAGCTAAAAAAAACATCGGGGCGTTATAAATAATGACTTAATTTGAATCAATAAATGACTAACATTGAAATAGATGAGTAATCTATTGGAAATGACCAAACAAATAAAAACAGCTATTGAAAATGACCAAAAAAATATAGACATCTATTGCAACAGACACCTAACCTATTGCAATAAATGACTTATCTATTCAAAATTATCGAATAGATATAGATATCTGTTGCAACAAATGACAAAGCTATTGCAACATATAACTCATCTGTTGGAAATTATCAAATATACAGGATATGTATTGAAAAAAAATTTAAAATACTAAAGCTCAAATGTTTTTAGAAGAACTCAAATGTTTGTCCCTTTGTCTAAGGTCTTGTCTTAAAGACTTGGCTTCAATTTTACTTAAATGAATTTAGTTATTTCTAATAATTGCTTACTTTGAATCAACAAATGACTAACCTATTATAAACATCCGTTGCAACAGATGACTAAATTATTGTAACAAATTGGTCATCTGTTGGAAAACAACTAAAATATTAGGGAACTCAAACATTCTTTAGGAGAACTCAGATGTTTGTCCCATTTTCTTAAAGAATTGACTTTAATTTTAGTTAAATCAATTTAGTTATTACTAATAATTGCTTAATTTGAATCAACGGAAGACTAACATGTTGCAACAGATGATTCATCTATTGGAAATTATCAAACAGATAGAAAATCTATTGTAACAGAGGGATCATCTATTAGAAAGAAATTAAAACACTAGAAAACTTAAATGTTGTTAGGATAACTCAAATGTTTGTCCCCTTGATCCTTTTGCATTTGATGTATGATATACTATTTTTTTCTTCTTTACCTATTTCATGAAAATTTTCATGTGTTTCACTAATTTGTGGTGCCCCTGTTAAAATTTTTGGAATTTCTTTAGGTTAAATTTTTTTTGTATATCACTTGGACATGACTTGTGATTTTGTAAGTAAAATTATATTTTTTGTTGAATTTCTTATTTGGCGTATCTTCTACTGCTACAATAGATAGAACCTGCAATATGAGTCATCTGTTGCAACAAGTGAGTAAACTATTGTAACAGATGATTCACCTATTGCAACATATGACCCATTTTTTGGATTCATATTACAACACTATAATACGAATCCAACAAATGAATAATCTGTTGCAATAGATGACTCATCTATTGCAATATATGACTCATATGTTGCAATAGATTACCCATATGTTGTTGCAACATATGGCTCTTCTATTACACCAGATGAGTCATATGTTGCAATTTAATTGTTGGATTCACGTTACATGTTTTATTCATTATCGGGAAATCGGTAGTAGTAGATACACCCAGATGAGAAATTCAACTAAAATTTATAATCTTACTTACTAAAATTACCTATGAAGTGACCAAGTGATATACGAATAAAATTTAGCCTAATAAAAATTGATCAAGTAGCAACAGTAGCGGTAACAACAACAATGGTCAACAACAAGAACATGATGATGATTAACAAAAAGAGATGATAATGAAGAAGAATATGATGATAATGAAGAAGAAGTGGTGAATAAAGAAACAAATACAATGAACAACAAAAATTACAAAAATAGAGAAAGCTACAATAAATAGGAAGAGAGAGAAACACGCCTTGTTTTCCTCTTTTTCTAGTTATATTAGGTTTTACATTGGATCAAAGTATAAAATAAAAATCTTTTGGGGTATTCTGAAACTTTCCTTACTTTCTTAATCCTTAATAAAGTAACTGGAACCTACACACAATTATTAAAATTTGAGTCTGCTACACCCCATTTTAAAACTCTTTCGTTAGTTTTAACAAAATGCCCCTATAATCCTCGATATTGTAGGTCATTAGTTTGATTATGCGTTATATTTCTTTGTAAACAGCAATCAAGCCGAGGTTGTAAGAAAGGAAAACTCAGATTCAATATAGCATTATAAATTTGTATTAAGATCTGTGATGGTTTTAATGTAGTTGAAATTCAATTTGTGGTATGTGTGCATGATAATTATTCCTTAATATTTATTTTAAAGTGTTATGTTTAAGGAAAGTAAATGATTGTTTAATATCTGAAGTGTTAATCGCATGCAATGAACTTACATGAAAACTTGTTGGGTTTTTTACAAGTGTTGCTTATGTATCATTGTGGTTCTGATTATTGCTATATCTATCTTTATTATTAAATGTATGGGTGATTGGACATCTCCATAGAAGTGGTTTATATAAGGTTGACAGGCACTTGATGTCTAAAATTTTAGTTCACGAGCTAGAGCTTGTTCCCTGTAGGTCATGACTAGTGGATAGTCATAAGACTCTTATCTTATTTATATATAAGGTACAGGTGAGTGTGACGGTTCCTTGAGTGAACTGAAGATTATGTATTTTCTTATTATATTGGTTCCTTGGGTGAGCTGGGCTTAAGTATTATCATTATTATGTTTTCTTATGTTGCTTACAAACACCCAAAAAATAAGAAGTTAAAATTACCTTGCTTGATGCAGGATCTTAAGTTTGGGGCACACCTATATCATCCAAAATTATAGATTCCCAAACATCATTTAGTATGAGAGGAAAACTCTTTTCATGCTTGACCCTTTTGCAGATTTTGTTGGCAATGCTTTCTATACTTCCCTCATTATTTAGGTTTAATTTGCTGGCAATTTGTGCCTAGATCTTTCTTACATCTATTGGTGGTTTGGGCACCGTAACCAATACCACAACACTGAAAGACAGTTTGAAACTTGGCACATTAGTCTTTAGGAGCTCATTGTTTAGATTCTTCATTAAAGTAGCATTCCCAACTTCTCCCACACCCCACACACATGATGAATTCAAAAGAGGATTCAAAAGTTTAGAAAGCTAGAGAAACAAGGACGTAGGGTGTTTGATCATTTATTCATAATCTCTTGATCTCAAAGTTGTTAAACTAATTGTAAGGCCTTGTATGTTTCTAGGCTTACATTTTTAAAAAATAACGGGCTTAAAAGCATAACTAAGATGATTTGAGGGATATAAGGACCAACGCTTTTCAAGTGAAGTACTTGGAATTATGCCAATAAATACATAATTTGAATTAGAAGAGTATGAACAAGTAGCAGTAGTAGTAGTAGTAATAGTAATAATAATAATAATAATAATAATAATAATAATAATAATAATTGTAATAATAATAATAGTAATAATAATAATAAATAATAATAATACCAGCTGTATAGGTTTTGTACATGAAATTGTAAATATAAATATAACATACACATACATATAATAATATACACAATTACTGTTTATATTTGGTATATTTTGGTCATATTAATAAATAAGTTTGGACGAACTATACATATTGGTAAGTTTCTTAATAATAATAATAATAATAATAATAATAATAATAGGAAGAGGGGGAGGAGGAGGAGGAGGAGGAAGAAGAAAAAGAAGAAGAAGAAGAAGAAGAAAAAGAAGAGGAAGAGAAACAGGAAGAGGAAGAGGAAGAGGAAGAAGAGAAAGAGGAAGAGGAAGAGAAGGAGGAGGATGAAAAAGAGGAGAAGGAGGAAGAGGAGGAGGAAGAGGAGGAAGAAGAAGGGGAAGAAGAGGAAGAAAAAAAAGAAGAAGAAGAGAAGGAGGAGGATGAAAAAGAGGAGAAGGAGGAAGAGGAGGAGGAAGAGGAGGAAGAAGAAGGGGAATAAGAGGAAGAAAAAGAAGAAGAAGAAGAAGAAGAAGAAGAAAAAGAGGGAGATAAAGAGGAAGAAGAGATGAAGAAGAAGAGGAGGAAGAAAAGGAGGAGGAAGAGGAGGAGGAGGAAGAGGAGGATAAAGAAGAGGAAGAAGAAGAGGAGGATAAAGAGAAAGAGGAGGAAGAAGAAGAAAAAGAGGAATCTGAAGAAGTTGAGGAGGCGGAAGAAGAGGGGGAGGAAGAAGAAGAACAAGAAGAAAAAGAAGAAGAGAAAGAAGAAGAGGAAGAAGGAGAGGAGGAAGAAGAGGAGGAAGAAGAAGAAGAGGAGGAAGAAAGTAAACATAAAAAACACACACATACATATAATATATACAATTAGTGTTTATATTTTGTATATTTTGATCGTATTAATAAATACTTTCGACGAGCTATACATATTGGTATGTTTCCCAATAATAAGACTAAGTTGAGCCAAGGCTATAATGCTAAAATGGTTTCTGGCCCACAACAAAAACTAAGTATCTGCAACAATTGAATCTAAACAATTTATTGCATACAACATGTAAAATGGGTCATTGACAGTTAACGTAAATATAATAAATGCTACATATTTTTATGCGGTAGGATTCAGAGATCATTTCGGTGATCCGGTTCAGCACTAGGATTTATCTTGGCACAATAGTTAGCAAGTGATGAGCCATCCATATTTTGGAAGGTTGTGTTTCTTGTTTTAGTTGAACATTCAATTATTTCCCTAATAAGGTATTTATCAAGGCTAGTTTCTAGCATAGGATATTTATTCATATTGTTAGAGACTTCATAGACCTACATGGATGTTCTTTAAATATTTTGGTTGAAATGGTTGATTAATTTTTATTAAATTTTATATTGATTTATCGTATGGGTCTTTCTTCCTCAAATACTTACTGAAATGCTTATAATGATGTGCGAAGTTGTCTACTCAGAACTTCATTCATTTGGGAAGCTTGTCACAACTTGAGCCAAGGGATCCCCAAATTATGTTTCATCTAATTTCTAGGAAGGGGCATGACATCGGGTTCTAAGAACGTGGGCAAGAAGTTGTACTACCTGATGCTCACATGGTTTATGTCGGTTAGGAGAAGCTCTCCAAAAAAAAACTTATTTATTTTCAAATGATTCGCTGAGGACACTAGTTTAAAAGAATTTTACGAAGCATTGTTTCTAATTTTGTTCAGATTTTACATATTTAGTTTTAGTCATAGTTTTAGCTTTAAGAAAATGTTTTAAGAAAGTTTTACTTATACTTATTCAAATTTCGGCATTCAGGCCCGTCATCCTCCCTTGCAGTTATTCAGTCACTTTATGAAGAAGGTGGATACAAAGAAGGTGGCTTACGTTAAGTTGGTTGAGAGTAAGGATGACGAGGATAAATGGGTGAGCAGGGAGGAGTACAAGTTAGCCAAGAAAGAGGCTAAGTTAGCAGTTACGACAGCTTAGACAACAGCTTTTGAGAGACTATATTCAAGTTTAGAAGAGAGAGGCAGTGAAAAGAGGTTGGCAGGTGAAGTTCATAAGGGTCGAAACTTGGACCAAGTGAAGTGCATTAAGGGAGAGGAAGGCAGAGTTTTGGTGGAGGAAGTTCTAATTAAGAAAAGATGGCATTTGTATTTTATAAGCTCTTGAATGATGAGGGGGACAGAGGTATTGTGTTAGGGGATTTGGAGAACACCGAGAAATCTCATGATTTTAGTTACTGTCGGCATTTTAAGGTAGAGAAAATCTATGAGGCTATTTTCAAGATATGAAGGGGCAGGGCAAGGGGGCCCGATAAGATTCTGGTGGATTTTTGAAAGCTTATTAGCCAAGCAGGGTTGAGGTGGCTAACCCATTTGTTTAATAATATTTTCAAGACCTCTAAGATGCCCGAGGCGTGGAGATAGAGCACGATGATCCCTTTATATAAGAACAAAGGGGACATTCAGAGTTGCAATAACTACCGTGGTATTAAGTTCTTGAGTCACACGATGAAGATTTGAGAAAGGATAGTGGAGTGAAGGTTGAGGAATATAGTGCCTATTTCGGAGAAACAATTTGGTTTTATGCCTAGTCGCTCGACGACTGAGGCAATTCACCTAATGCGGAGGCTGTTAGAACATTATAGAGAGAGAAAGAAGAATCTACACATGGTGTTTAACAACTTGGAAAAGGCGTATGACAAGGTCCCTAGGGAGGTTCTTTGGAAATTTTTAGAGTCGAGAGGGGTCCTAGTGGCTACATTTGTTCAATTAAGGACATGTATAAAGGGGCGAACACTCGGGTACGAACGGTGGGAGGGGACTCTGAGCATTTCTCGGTCTTGACAGAGTTTCACCAGGGATCGACTCTTAGTCCAATTTTATTTGCCTTGGTGATTGATGTGTTGACGTGGAATATTAGAGGAGGTACCTTGGTGTATGATTTTTATGGATAATATAGTTTTGATTGATGAGTCGCACCGAGGTGATAATGATATGTTGGAGGTTTGGAAACAAACTCTGGAATCTAAAGGATTAAGGTTGAGTAGGACCAAGCCAGAGTACTTGGAGTGCAATTTTAGTGACTCAAGGCAAGAAGACGATGAGGCAGAGAAGTTGGAGTCATAGATAGTTTGTAAGAGGGATAGTTTTAAGTATCTAGGTCTATGATCAAGGGGAATAGAGAGATTGATGAGAATGTCTCTCACCGTGTTAAGACAGGTTGGATGAAATAGAGGCTAGCCTCGAGAATTTTATGTGATAAGAAGGTGCCTCTCAAGCTTAAGGGTAAATTCTATAGAGCTACGGTCTGGCTGACCATGTTATTTGGGGCGGAGTGTTGGCCTATTAAGAATTCTCACGTCAAAAAGTTAAATATGGAAGAAATGAGAATGTTGCATTGGATGTGTGGATTTATGAGGGATGACAGGGTTAGGAATGAGATTATTCAGGAAAAGGTGGGAGTGGCTTCGGTGGAGGATAAGTTGTGGGAAGTGAGGTTGAGATGGTTTGGCCACGTGATGAGAAGGGTCACGGATGTCCATGTGATGAGAAGGGGCACAGATGCTCCAATTAATAGGTGTGAGAGGTTGGCCTTGGAGGGTTTCAAGCGGGGTAGGAGTAAACGGAAGATGTACTGGAGAGGAGTGATTAGACATGACGTGGAGCAGTTACAGCTTACTAAGGACATAACCCTTGATAGAAAGGTTTGGAGGAAGAGTACTAAGTTAAAGGGATATGGTGTGTGGTCGAGTCGTTGTCTGTAAGTAGAAGGGTTAGGCATAGCTTAGTTGGTAGTTCTAGATTTGGAGAGGGAGGGGGGGGGGGTTTGGTTGGGTAATTGCACTTCCTTTTTGTGGATGATGTTTCTCTATTATTTTTTCATTTTTCTCATCTTTTGGTGTAAGGTCCTTCGTCTTGAGCTGGGGGTCTATCGAAAATAGCCTCTCTACTCCCTCGGGGGTGGTGGTATGGACTGCGTATATTCTACCCTCCCCAAACCCCACTATGTGGGAATATACTGGGTTTGTTGTTGTTGTTTTTCTGATTATGTTATCCATGGATCAGATTTTCAACTTTATTAGTTTTTTATACTAGAGTTTTTCAGTATACTATTTTACATGCCAGGACGTTCAAAGTACTGACGCCTCTTTTTTGGTGCTTTATCATTGGATAATGTAGCACCCAAGTTTTAGATATACATGTTGTGAACAGACTCTTCAATATACTATGCTATTTGCTTGAGTGAGTTCTCAACTTTGAATACAAAAGGTATGGATGCAACTCATAAGAACAAAAGCATAAGATAGATTGCTAAATCCATCACCATTATAAGATTGAGGATGTTGTTGGTTCACCTTAGCAAAATATTTTTCAAGATACATGTCATAAAATAAATAAAGATTCAGCCACTCATAATATTTAACATCAACTTGTTTCAAAATCGTTTAAACTCCTCAGATCACCACCCAATCCATTCACTGTAAGTCATCAATAGTATAAACTCTTCATATAAATGTGCTCAAAGAAAAAATTTAAATGCTACTACTAAAATCAAGGAATCCAGTTCTCACTACTTGTGGATTTTTATAAAAGTAAAAATCAGTGTTTAAAATAAATAATATATATTTATAGATGTTATGACCCGAACCAAGGCCTTGGCCGCGACAACCATCCCGAACCATGAAGGCCCAAGCGCCCTTTCCTATCTGGAAATCATGTACCATTCATAAACTATAAAGAAATGCGGAAAAAAACATCAAAAAATGGAATCATGGTCTTTCTCTATTTCAGTGATAAATACGAATACAAGTTCATAAACATTCAAGAACTTCTAACACTAGTTTGCGAAATCTCTAACAATATGAAAACAACATCTACAAACTGGGACAAGGCCCCCATTCAGACTATTAACTAAAATCAAATGACATTATTCCAAAAACAAGGCCTTCTGAAATAAGGGAGGATTAACAACTGCAAACTTCTAACAAATCAATCTACTGCTTAGTGGAACCCTAGGATTGAGCCTCAGATTCTGAAATACAAGGGGTCAATACGATTGTACTGCTATGTAGAACAGTCCAAAAACAAAATATTCTTTTATATAACATAGGTGAGAGTACTTTATAAAACATGTTGACATAAACATCTGAAAACACATGGGAATATTATGATAAGATTAAAAAAAATAATTCTTTCAATTGTGATTCAATTCGTTTTTGCATTATTGGGCTAGATGGTACACCCTACAAGTTCATACTTTGATGGGCTACATGGAATCCACCCTTAACTCGGTAGTCAAGCCCCATATCTAGGTTTGTCATCACGATTAGAGTGTTAGTAAGGGGGACATGTAAGATCACAAAGAAGGGTATCAAAATCCCAAATCAAATTAACATGTCTTGGTGGTGTCACCTAACCATAGTCTCAGTTTGGGAGGACATGAATCAAAGTGCACAAGATCACAAAGCATGGCACCATAACCCCATGTCGACAAATCATGATTTTAGCATAGAGTCTTTCAACTCGTGCTTTCTTCGGGTAAAATTCTAACCCTCTTTATGTCCATTTTTAATATTTTATATGAAAACATGAATCATGCTTACAAACCATTCTTTTCTAATTCCATTAAGGTCAATTCACAATAGGCCAGACTTGCAAGTCATTCGTATTGTATCTACACACCACCCTTCTCATTCAAACCATTTACATGACCATCAAAAGGATTTCATTCATTCAACACATTCATATTGCTTATCATAAATTTAATACTCAAGGAATTTTCATCATTTATAAACTAAGCCAACATTGGTTAAAATAGCTCATATGATCAAAAAGAGGGCTCTTAAATCATTATCTCAACAATTTACAATTTTGTCATATAAAGTTCATTAATATCACTATGGGATAAAAACGTTTCACCATTCATATTAGAAATCATCCTTCGGGTTCAAATCACACGAAATTATAAACAAATGTTAAGAAAAGAGAACGCCCAAGATCATCAAATACTTTCATTGAATTGTTTCCACAATGTATGCTTTTAAAATAAAATCCCAAAGTTACTACATATATAAACTTGTGTAACTTTAAAACTTGTTCAATATCATCAAAACACATGCCCATGAGATTTAGGACAACCCATGTACCTTAAATTCCTTAGTTTGGAGATTGAAACTGTAATCTTGACTCTTTTCTTGAAAATCTTTAACTTAGAGGTTGAATTTTTAATCTTTGGGAAAGAGTTAGGGTTTAGTTCTTGAGAGAAATTGAGTAATTTTTGGCATACTATGACCTAATGACGAGTTAATCTACTGTTATCATGATTTGGGGCTATAGCAAAAAGACGAGTATGTTCTTCGAAATTTAAATTTGCAACTTAAACCTATTTTGGAACCTCACCGCGATGCACCAAGTGGCTCATTTCTCTTGGCACCGCGATGCGGTGTAATCACGGCGACCAACTATTTTTGAAATCCAAACACATCCCAAACCTAGTCCAAAAAATCTAAAATTTTCCTGAGACATCCATAGCTCCCCAAATCTGGTACCCGAAATACCACACGGTGCTTATAAACCCAAAGGACCATAAGATAACCTATGACTGATATCTGTACCTATACACTACATAATAGTGTATAAATATGGAAATAAAGGTTGAAAGGACATAAGGTTCAAAGATCTGATAAAACATAATATCTGGAGATATGGTATATCAATACCAAAATAATTGAAATGACTGCCTGAACATGCTAGTCTGAAAGCCTCTAAACTATCTGGATAAGGAGTTGATGGGATATGTCCCCAACTAACACCAACTACTGAAATAAACTAAGTAATGACAGAATAAAGTAATGATCATGTCCTTGAAGGATGAGGACTCACTGCTTACTCTGACTACTGAGACTGGAATACTACTGATGCTCTGGAGCTCATGCTTTTGAACCTATGGTATAAAACACCACAGCATAAATACATCAGTATGATTGAATGTACTGGTATACAAGTGAGGTAGGCTGAATGCAAGGGGTTTATATGCATGAACTATGCTAATCAAGTGTATAACATGAACGTGAGAATACATGCATGAATAAGTAACTATAACTAAATTCATGATAATACTGACTACTGAGTCTAAATACTGATGACATGAGTTACTGATAACTTATATAACTGAGTGACTGTGCTTGACAGTCTAGATTTTGATGGAACTATCTGAGTTTTGTACTAATCTAAGTTGATTGTATCTGACAGTCTTGAATTCTGTAGAACTATCTGAGTTCTATTACTGAGACTTAGACTTAAGACTGAGACTGTAACTGTGGCAAGAAGTCATATAATCGACATGCCCCAAATAAAGCATTATAGCTGAGTTGGGGTCAAATCTGTAACCCCAATTTGAAAGGTGTCAATATGACGCCACTGGTAAGAACAAGTTGTGAGTGAACCCTCATCTAATAGGTACTCTAAGGAGAACGGTGGAACGCTCATATAACTAGTTAAGCCACCTTATCAACCCTCATCTAATAGGTTAGATGTCTCAACCTACGCTAGATACGTAGTTCTGGAGTGCAAGGATTGCTTATAAGAATCACACCCTCTACTCGCAAGTGAGTTCCCATCCTTGGGCTCACTCGGTGCTGAATCCTACTCCCATCTGATTAGACGTTGAATTAATTATACTAAACTGATTGGATTGAGTTTACTGAGTTAACTGATGGAGTATCATTGAGATTACTGACTAAGATTACTAAGATTTCTGAGATTTACTGAGTTTTCCTGAACTATGAGACTGAATGAATTCTACTGAACATGGCTTGATTGAGAGTATCTTTAAAACATGCATTGAATCTAGGCTCATAGCTAAATTATTGGGTTCAAGTACCCCCAAGACTCGATAGCATAATAAGATATGATACTTCTTGACACATGGCCATAGTCAACAATTCATAGTACAATCATTGGGGATATTCAGGAAGTATTTGCAAACCACAAGCTCACACATGAATAAAAGTGCATGTAAACATGTCATAATTTCATAAGCCTAATCTCAAGAGCATTACATCAATCCATCACAAAGCATAACAATAACATGGGAGTCATTTGAACTTAAGGGAGAAACATAGGTTCATCATTTTGGTCACAATTGAGTCATAAGGAGTATTTCCTATTATCTTAGGCATTTTATCAAACACCTTGCAGGCATATCTATACGCTTAGGCTTGGACATTAAATTAATTCATCATGGTTGCATAAATCAACACAATTTAGTAGATTTTAATCCACATGCTTGCATAAATTAATGAAAACACATTTAATGATTCCAACTTGGGTATCATACACAACCTCAATATGATTGTAATCAATCCACAACATAAACATCACAATTTATAATTTAAAATGGGATTCTTAGGCTTCATGGACGAAAGGAATCAATGAATGAACACTTGACATACCTGGGTGGATGATTTATTTAAGATTTGTGGAGGAAAACTTGAATTCTTGACTTGGATTAAGTAACTAAGGTTTCTTATTCTTGGGGATTAACATTTGAGTAATACCCTAATTGGATGTTGTGAATGAATAATAAAGTTATGAGCTATTGTATGGTATAATTAGGGGTTAAAATAGTTGGAAAAAGACCTAAATACCCTTTTAAAAATGGCTTTCAATTGGTGAATGGGATCTACGATGTCTCATACGATGGTCCGTCATTCTGACCATCGCACGTGGACCAAATTAGGGACTCACTGCATTAGTAGCGATGGCTTGGACGACGGTCCATCACAAGTTCGAATGTCCATCAACCTATCTGTCACACTATAGCCAGAAGATTGACTTACTGCCTTAGCTGGGATGGTTTAGGTGACGGTCCGTTGCTAGATCAATGGTCCATCAACCTGCCCATCGCACCTGAGCTATTTTGACACCTCTCAGTAAAACAACCATAACTTTCTACTCTTATACCAGATTTGGACGAAATAGGTATCGTTGGAAAGCTAATTCAATTTCCCATTTGATAAAAAATAGTAATTGGGGAAATTCTAATTGATTTAAACATTAATAATTTAGGAATTCATCACTAACTCTTCTAGAGACTAGATTTTAACTTAAAGAAAGTTTGGGTTATTACAAAGACCCCTTTACACCCCTGAGCATGAATCAATACAAAAATCTACATCTTGTGGTGGGGATGATAAATTTAAAAATCATTCAAGTTAACGTTTCAAAAATATGA
Source organism: Capsicum annuum (assembly GCF_002878395.1). NCBI lineage: Eukaryota > Viridiplantae > Streptophyta > Magnoliopsida > Solanales > Solanaceae > Capsicum > Capsicum annuum. The sequence continues at coordinate 246,862,842 of NC_061111.1, read as the reverse complement.
CAGTCTTTTATCACTTAGAAAATTTTAGGTTGTAAGTTCTCTATGCATTTTACTGTAAGACCCCACAAAATCCTTAGCTTAATTCAGTTATTTAAGCTTGTTAAGGGGTCCTAGACTTAGAATATTCTAGCTAAGTATTCAAACTTAGTGTCATTCTAGACTTCAAAGGTTGTAAATCTTATTTCATGACCTTTACGTCCATTAAATGTTGATGATTAGGTTGATTCATGATCAGGAATGTTCGTAGGTATTTCCGGATAAGTTTTGGAGTTTTTAAACTTCATTGGAAACTCCTTTGTAATCTTAAAATAGTGGATCAACGCAATATTGGTGCAACGAGTCTACTATTGCAGCGATTAATATTTTTCCCCAACTACCAGTATCCAATTTCTGTGAATCAATATAAATATGGCGCGATGCATTGGCTATCACATCGACAGTATCGACGCGCCACCTTGACCTGCGCATCGATAGCCTAGTTTTTAGTCATTAAAAGACTGCATTCTTGGGAGTATTTAGGTCTTTTTCCCTCAACCCTTAACCCCTAAAACATGAAATTAAACTCCTTATAGAGCAAATATAGTCATCTCTTCTCAAATTTACTCATGAGAAAAACCCTAGAAGATCCAATTTCAAATCAAAAACTCAAGATTCAACCATAAGCTTTCATAAATTCTTCAACAAAGGTATGTGAAGTGTTCATCCAAGATTTCCTTCCACACTTTGAGTCCAAGAATCTCCTTTGAGCTTCAAGTAATTGATTTTATGATTTCCATGGTTGGACTTAAAGTGTATTCATAATTGTTTTTTGGATTTGATTCCTAATTCAGGATTTATTTTATTTTTCATGAGGAATTGATTATCGTGTGGGTAAATTCATGTGAATCCATGTTAAACCCTTGAATTGTAAAGTCAAAATTGAATCACGATGCTTCTTTGTTGTTCAATACTATGTGCATATACTATGCTCACTAAGTGCTTGATAAATTGTCCATGTGAACTATTAAGAGACAGAAATCATGTCAAGTTAGCCTATGTGTAAGTTGTATCATGTAAGTGTTTATCAAAATGCCCTAATGAATGAATGATGATCAAATGCTTTGCTTATATGTTTCAAATTTATGCCATGTCTCTTATTTTATTCTATCGAATCCTGGGGGTAATTGTACCCAACAATTTAGCTAATTATTTAGAGCCATGGTTAGTCATAGAATAGTATTAGTTATGTTATGATCAGTAGTACTCTCAGCCAGTTACAGAACTCTGGAACACCTAGTAGATCCAGTATTAGTCCAGTCTAATTCAGTATCCATTTTAGACCTCAGTAAACTCAATCAGCTAACGGAAGTCAATAGTATTCCACAAGTCAACGGAACTCAGTGAACTCAGTTCAGTCATCTAAACATTAAATCTTAGTGATAATTCAATCCAGCCTAGTATAACCTAGGAATAAGTTCAGTGTCTTTAAGTTGGGAGTAGGATTCAGCACTGAGCGAGCCTATGGATGGGGGCACACCCGTTAGTTAGGATTGAGTCCCTAGAAGCAATCCCTAAGCTCCAAAACTCTGTAGCCAGTGTAGGTTATGAGATGTCACCTATTAGATAGGACTAACATACTCACGGATCATTCACTAGTTTAGGACTAATCTCAGTGGTCACCCGTTGGTTAGGACTGACTCCACAGCAGTTGTCTTTACCCATGGCACGGTACTAACACCCTTTCAGTTGGTTTATAGGTTGGACCCCACTAGTTCATATTTAGGGAATGTCGGTTGGATGATTACCTCCCACAGTCTCAGATTTAGTCTCCATCTTAGAATAGAACTCAGTTTAGTTCTATAGATTCAGGACTATCAGATATCGTCACTTAACTCAGCTCAGTATGGAACTCGGTATAGTTCCTCAGAATTTAGTACTATTAGATACAATCATCGAGTTATCAGTCGTACAGTATTCAGTAAACTCAGTAATTCAGTTAATCAGTATTTAGATCTAGTATTTAGTACTAGCACAATTTCTGTTACAGTATACGTATTCATGCATGTACTCTTATTCAGTCATACTCATGTTATTCAGTTATTATTGTTCATGCATGTGAACCCATGCATTTCATCCTACCTCACTGAGCATACCCGTACATTTAATGTACTAACGCATGTTTTTTGTTCTATAATGTCTTATATCATAGGTTCTAATGCATGAGCTCCAGAACAACCTCTTTAGATCAGACATTCAGTAGTCAGAGTAGTGGTGAGTCCTTATAGTTTTAGGACATGCTTATTATTTTTAGTATCAGTAGTCAGAGTTAGTTGGGGGCTTGTCCTTTCAACTCCACAGTTCAGACAGTTTTAGAGGCTTCCCAGACTAGAGTATTTTCAGATATTTATTCATATTTTAGTATTTTGTTCATTTTTGGTATTTAATATCACATTCCGTATTATTTAGTTTTATTTACAGATTGAACCTTATGGCATATTTTCACCTAATTCGCATATTATTCAAATATTGCAGCAAATACCAGTCATGGGTTAGCTTATGGTCCTTCAAGATTATGAGCACCGTGTAGAATCCGAGGTACAAACTCGAGGTGTTACAAACTTGGTATCAGAGCCTAAGGTTTAATAGAGTCCTAGGAAGTCTAGAAGCCACATCTAATAGAGTCTTGCACATAGGTGTGCTACGCGCCACACTTATGGGTAGGAGGCTACGAGATGATTTAGGAATAGTTTCTCTTCTTTTAGTATTCATGTCGTGCGAGTGAGCGTGAGCTTAGTTAAACTCTCAATCTAATCCAACCCTTTTCTTCCTTTTATTTATAGAAGATGCCTTCCAAGAAGAATAGAAGGAGAATAGGAAATCGGCCAGCCCTTTAGCCCATTCAAGCAAATTCCCTAGACGAGGATGTCTTTAATGCAGAATTCAGGGTTCCATTCACTACTCTAGCCAATTTAGTAGCAGCTCAGAACAAACAGCCAGCTGCTGTTTATGTCAACCCAGTGGCCAATTCTACTGCAGCCAGGATTCGGGACTTCACCCAAATGAACCCTTCTTCCTTCACTGGATATAAGTCAGAAAAGGATCCACAGGAGTTCCTTGATCAAGTTCAAAAAGTCACAGTTATTATGGGAGTGACTCCAGTTGAGAGTGCTAAGTTAGCTGCCTATTAGCTACAAGATGTAGCCATACATGGTATAAGTAATTAAAGATAGACAGGGGTACAAATGTAGAACCTATAGAGTGGGAACAGTTTTCTACCAGTTTTGTAGATAGATTCTTTCCCTTAGAGGTAAGAGAAGCCAAGGTGTTATAGTTCATCAATCTCAGGAAAGGCAGTATGAGTGTGAAGGAGTATTTCCTCAAATTTACTTAGTTAGCCAAGTATGCTCCATATGTAGTAGTAGACAATAGTTCCAATATGAGTAAGTTCATATCTGGGGTGTCAGACAGTGTGGTCAAGGAGTTCATATATGGGGTGTCAAAGAGTGTGGTCAAGGAGTACAAGAATGGAATATTGATTAAGAAGACAAAAATATTTAGGTTTATGGTTCACTCTTAACAAATTGAGGACCAAAAACTTTAAAAAAAAAAGAATAAGAGAGCAAGAATAGGTAGCTTTAGTTTTACTCAGCCGCGTTGAGAGGGGGGTAACTGTCCTCAGTTCAGTCAAAAGTTTTTAGTCCCAGCTCCATCTTTATCTAGTACACCAGTACCAAAGGTCAGGTTTGACCATTGGGATGAGGCATTGGGATCCAAAAACCAGGGCAGTGTGAGCAGGGATCTTACTTATCCACATCACGAAGATTGTGGTAGACATCACCTAGGTGTGTATAGAGATGACAGCGATGTATGTTTTGGATGTTGCAAACCTGGCCACAGGATGCGGGTGTGTAGATTATTGGGTTAGAGGGGAAAATATTTGCGCCAATAGGTTCAGTCCAACCGTTCTTTAGTTCGGTCGCTCAAATCAATAGGGCGACGCTTCTCGTGCCCCCAGTGGGCAACGCCCAAATATATTATATGCACTTCAGTCCCAATGGGATTAGGAAAGTTTTCCTAATGCAGTCACTGGTACGTTATAGATCTTTCATTTCTATGTCTATGCCTCTTCAGATCTAGGAGCTTCTTTTACTTTTGTAACTTTTTGCATAGCAGTAAACTTTAAGGTCAGACCAAATATTATCAGGACCTTTCCCAGTCTCTACCCCAGTGGGTCAATCTTTCATAGCCGGCGGGTAAATAGGAACTGTCCGGTTATGGAATTTTAGAAAGTCAGGCTTTTAGATTTTACTAGTAATGTTAGTATGTGTAGATAATTAGTGAGGGGATGATGCCCAACCCGTCTTTACCTCAGTACCAAATTTTATACTTTAGTTATCATGGTGTATAATTATGCCTTACATGTCAGCTCTTTGATCATAGACTATATTTGTGCACATTAATAAAAATCATGTACGCTCACAATCCCTAGTACAAGGGGTTCCAGTTTACTCAGTGTTATGAATCGTGTTCCACGATCACAAAAACTCTAGACTCAGGTTATGCAGCTCATGACTCATGTACGCATGTCATGCTTTATAGTGGTCTCAGTACCCATGACTCATGCTACCCTCCTAATTAATTGGCTAAATTCATACCTTAATATATACATCCTCAGCTTGGATCTTTTGGTGGATCCACCGACGATGTTGGTATTCTATTCCTCAGGCCACAGTTATGTGTTGAGTGTAGTATAGTATTCAGTACTCAGTAATCAGTATTCAGTTTAAGAATTCATCAAAGAACTCAGACATTTCAATAGAACTATGGCTATCAGTTATTCGTTGCTTAGCTATCAGAATCCAATACTTCAATATTAGTCTAAACTTCAGTTACCAGTCACTAAGTTATCAGTAATTCGGTTATCAATAATCTCAGATAACAGTCACTCAGTTATCAAAACTCTCAGTATTTAGTTCCAGTAATTACATTCTTAGTTACCATTTTAGTTACAGTCCCAGTTCCAGTCTAGTAATTAAATCAGTAACTCAGTTAAGTTTCAGGTTGCTTGACCATAGAGTACAGTTATCATTTATTCAGTTATCAATATTTCAGTACCTTACCTTACAAACTATTTAAGAATTATGTTAGATGTTTGGTCGTGCCTTCTCAAATAATATAGTTTTCACTAATTCATGCTTAGTTATCTCATGTTACTCAGTCAATCCTTACCTTATATGTATAGTATAATACTCCCCAGTTCCAGTCCAGTTATTTAGACTAAGTATAGTTAAGTCTTGCACACCCAGTATTCAGCTATCAGTCAGTTAGTTAATTATATGAGCTAGTATGCCAATGCATTCGTTCCCAGCACCCATGTGAATATTTTCAGCAGTCTCAGGTGAAGCATCGTGCTAAGGTGGAAAGTATAGTTGAGAGGGTATCCAAGGGATATGTCTAAGTTTAAAAATATTAGTTGTAGTGCATAAGGCTTAGTAACTCTACCTTAGATGAGGTCTCGTAGGCCTCACCATATATTACAAAAATTTAGCTAGACTGTGACTTTTTATTCATATGCTTCATTCATCCTAGACAAAGATTCTTTGTTCCCTAAAGTCACTAGAAACTCTATAGAAAGAGTGTCAAGGAAAATGCTCTAGTCGAGCATGAGTTTTCCTCACAAGTTAGTTCTTAAAGCCAGTAATCCAGTATTAGCAGTCAGATAAACAAGTTTGTATAGTATGGTTTCGACCTTTCCATCTAGTTACTCTGTCTGAATGTCTCATGAATTAAATTATTCCAAGATGGAGCAATCAGGTAGTGCGCATTCAGCTCAGTTCATGTATCATGTTTCAGTTTTAGATCACAGATATTCAGTCATGTTTCAGTTCATAGGTGGTGCATCACTCCAATTTTCCTTAGTATCGTAGCCAAGTTAGTATTCTTCGAGGGAAATAATGTCCCAAGAGGGAGATTCACTATAACTCTGAGCTTTTATGTATTAAACCTCCCAGTGCTCTACACATAACGAATCCACTAGAATAGTGGGTACTCATAAGCTGACCCTCAAGTTTCAATCTTAGTCATAAGCCATGTATTTGAGGGGCTTAGTTCAGTTCACGATATTCAATTCATGTATCACGTTCTAGGATCAGTTATGTTCTCATGTTCTTGTTCATACGTGTTCAGTAAAGGTTCTCGAGTTAGAGATTGGTAATTTCATATTCTTAAAAATCTCTCCCATGAAGGGGGTGAAGAGTTTGGCAAGGAGGGGAAGTTAAGTCCCCGATATACTGACTCTCACAAGTTTCCAGTCATTTTGGAAAGGTATCTCACGATCTTGAGTTGCCATCAGATTTATCTTCAGTTCATCCAGTGTTCCATGTCTCCATGCTAAAGAAGTGCATAGGTGACCCAGTAGTCGTAGTCCCTATAGAGGGCATAGATATTCCGAACAACCTCTCTTATGAAGAGATCCCAGTCGAAATCCTTGACTATCAGATTTGCACACCGAGGAACAAAGAAGTTCCTCTAGTAAAAGTTTATTGGCGGGATCAGTCTGTTGAGGAAGCTACTTGGGAAGCATAAGCAGGCATGCAAACCAATTATCCTCATTTACTCTCCGCTAATCCAAACTTAGCTCAAGGTTATAGTTTTCCTTAATCTTATTCAGTTTTATGTTTAGATTTCAGTTACAAACTTGGTATTAGTTACCATTACATGTTCAGTTATACATTCATGATCCAGTTCAGTCATGTATCCATGCATCAGAAATCCATGTTCAATATATAGACTCAGCTTATCAGTAATCCCAGTCATGCATTCATCAATCATGTTAAGCTATGTACTCATGAATCAGATATGCATGTTCAATATGATAATTTAGTGTATCAGCAATCTCAGTCATGAAACCATGTTTCAGTTGTGCATGCCAGTGTCTAAGTTCAATCTATCAGTATTCTCAGAATCAACAGTCTTATTAGAGGATAAATGTTCCCGGGGGGGAGATAATGTAATACCTCACAAAATCTTAAAATTAATTCAGTCCTTTAAGCTTGTTAAGGGGTCCTTAACTTAGAATATTCTAGGTAAGTATTCATACTTAGTGTCATTCTATCCTTCAAAAGTTGTCAATATTATTTCGCGACCTTTACACCATTAAATGTTGATGTTTAGATTGATTCATGACCAGGAATGTCCGTAGGTAGTTTTGGACAAGTTTCGGATTTTTTGGACTTCATTTGAAACTCCTTTGGAATCTTAAAATAGTAAATCAACGCGATATTGGCGCGCCGCATCAACTATCGTGGGGATTAATATTTTTTCCTAGCCACCAGCATCTAATTCCAGTGAATCGATGTGAACATGGCACGACGCATTGGCTATCGTGTCGATGCCATCGATGCACCACATCGACCTGCGTGGCCCAGTTTTTAGTCATTAAAAGACAGCATTCTTGGGGGTATTTAGGTCTTTTTACCTCGACCCTCATCCCCTAAAACATGAAATTAAACTCCCTATAGAGAAAATATAGTCATTCCTTCTCAAATTTTCTCAAGAAAAAAACCCTAGAAGATCCAATTTCAAATCAAAAACTTACGACTCAACCATAAATTTTTAGAAATTCTTCAACAAAGGTATGTGAAGTGTTCATCCAAGGGTTCCTTCCTCCCTTGGAGTCCAAGAATCTCTTCTGAGCTTCAAGTAATTTATTTTATGATTTCCATGGTTGTAATTAAAGTGTATTCACGATTGTTATTTGGATTTGATTCCTAATTCATGATTTGTTTTAAGTTTCATGTGGAATTGATTATCATATGGGTAAATTAATGTGAATCCATGTTAAACCCTTGAATTATAACATCAAAATTGGATCATGATGCTTACTTGTTGTTCAATACTATGTGCATATACTATGCTCACCAAGTGCTTGATAAATCTTCCATGTGAAAAATTAAGAGAAAGAAATCATGTCAAGTTAACCTATGTGCAAGTTGCATCATGCAAGGGTTTGTTAAAAGGCCCAATGAATGAATGATCATTAAATGCTTTGCTTACATGTTTCAAGTTTATGCCATGTCTCTTATTTTATGACATCGAGTCCTAGGGGTACTTATACCCGACAATTTAGCTGATTATTTAGAGCCATGGTCAGTCATAGAACAATATCAGTCATGTTACAATCAGTAGTACTCTCAATCAGTTACAGAACTCAGGAACACCTAGTAGATCCAGTATTAGTCTAGTCTAATTTATTATCCAGTTCTGACCTCTGTAAACTCAGTCAGCTAACAAAAGTCAGTAGTATTCCGTTAGTCAATGAAACTCAGTGAACTCAGTTCAATCAGCTAAACGGAAAACCTCAGTGAAAATTCAATCCATACTATTACAGACTAGGAATTAATTCAGTGTCTTTCAGTTAGGTGTAGGATTCAGCACCAAGCGATCCTAGGGATGGGGGCACACCCATTAGGTATGACTTGGTCCCTAGAAGCAATTCCTAAGCTCCAGAACTATGTATCCATCATTGGTTATGAGATGTCACCCGTTAGATAGTACTAACATACTCATGGATTACCCGCTAGTTTAGAACTGATCTCAGGGGTCAGCCGTTAGTTAGGAATGACTCCACAGCAGTTGTCTTTACCCGTGGCATGGTACTGACACCCTTCCTACTGGGTTATAGCTTGGACCCTACTAGTTCAGATTTGGGGCATGTTAGTTAGATGATTACCTCCCACAGTCTCAGTTTCAGTCTCATTCTTAGAATAGAACTTAGTTCAGTTCTACAAATTCGAGACTATTACATATAGTCACTCAACTCAGCTCAGTGTGGAACTCAGTATAGTTTCTTAGGATTCAGGACTATCAGATAGAGTCATCTAGTTATCAGTGGTACACTATTCAGCAAACTTAGTAAATCGGTTAATCAGTATTCAAATCCAGTATTGAGTACTATCACTATTTCTATTACAGTATACGTACTCATACATGTACTCTTATTCAGTCATACTCATGTTATTTAGTTATTATTATTCATGAATATGAACCCATGAATTCCAGCCTACCTCACTGAGCATACAAGTACATTCAAAGTACTGACACATGCTTTTTGTGCTATGATGTCTTATATCATAGTTTCCAACGCACGAGCTCCAGATCACCTAGAGTAGATCAGACTTTCAACAGTCAGAGTAGTGGTAAGTCCTAATAGTTCGAGGACATGCTTATTTTTTTCAGTATTTCAGTTTAAGTATAGGTATTTAGAGTTAGTTGGGGGCTTATCCTATCAACTCTACACTTTAGACAGTTTTAGAGGCTTCCCAGACTAGAGTATTTTTAGATAGTTATTCAGATTTTAGTATTTTATTCAGTTTTTGTATTTAATACAACATTTAGTATTATTCAGTATTATTTATAGTTTGAACCTTATGGCATGTTTCCTCCTAATTCCATATATTATTCAGTATTATTATTTAGATATTATAGCAGGTATCAGTCATTGGTTAGCTTATGGTCCTTCGAGATTATAAGCACCGTGTAGCATCCGGGGTATAGACTCGGGGTGTTACATCTACTAAGAGTTGTATTAAGTAGAGAATGCTATGGGGTGTCACATTATCCCCCTTTTTATTATTCATCCCTGAATAATAATGTGGGACACAACCAAGCACAATCTCCAGCAAACTAAGGAAAAAAGTGAGAGAGTATATGTTTTGTACCTTTAATATTGTTATCCATGATTTCAAAGAATGCTGGATACCTTCCACGCATGTCATTCTCTGACTCCCAAGTAGATTTCTCAGATTTTTTATTCCTCCACAATCCTTAACCGAAGCTATATCCATACTTCTCAACTTTTGAACTTGGCGATCCAAAATGGCAATTGGTTCTTCTTCATATGACAGAGAGTCTCTCACTTTGATCTCCTCTAAAGGCAACACTAGGGAATGATCTGCAATACTTTTTCAACATGGATACATGAAATATTTGATGCACCAACGTCAAACTCGCAGACAAATCTAACACATAAGCAACCCCATCGATCCTTTTCACAATCTAATATGGTCCTATATGATGAGGACTAAGATTCCCTTTATTTTTGAATCTCATGACTCCCTTCATAGAAGAGACCTTCAGAAATACCCAATAATCAACCTTGAACTCCAACTCTCTCCTTCTAATGTCAGCATAAGACTTTTGGCGGCTCGGAGCTGTCGACTCCCTAATGATCTTTACCTTCTCTATTGAATTATGAATAAAGCCAGGCCCAAATAACTGGGTTTTACCACTTCATACCACCCAATTGGAGACCCACATCTTCTCTCGTAAAGTGCTTCAAAATGAGCTATCTATATGCTGAAATAGAAATAGGTCGGGTGTCCAGCAACAAATAAATTCCAAAATCGATCTCTCTATCAAGTAGTATCCCAGGGAGATCATTGGGAAAGACTTTCGAGAATTCATTGACTATGGGAACGAATTGGGGGAAGGATTATCACTACTAGAAACTTTTATCCAAACAAGATGGTACAAACACCCATTTAATATAAGTTTACAGACTCTCAGATAAGCCATGAACTTCCCCCTAGGCGCTAAGGAAAACCCTTCCCACTCTATCACTGGTTCATCTAGAAAGGAGAAAGTGAATTTTCGGGTTCTACAGTCTAATGCGACATAACACGAATGGAGACAATCCATTCTTAAAATAGCATCAAAGTCAATCATAGTAAGATCTACAAGATCTACCATAGTATCATGAGGACAGACAGGCACAACACAATTCCTATACACCTTTCTAGCCTTAATAGAGTCACCAACAAGAGTAGAAATAGAGAAAGGTTCCTAAATATTTGTAGGCTCAAAACAAAAAATAACTTCCACATAAGGGGTCACATAAGACAAGGTAGACCCAGGATCAAGTAACATATACACATCACAGGAGAAAATTTGTAATGTACCCTTAACAGCATCTGGCGAAGCCTCTGCATCCTGGCAGTTAGATAAAGCATATAATTGGTTGTGACCATCGTCGGTAGCTGAAGTAGTACCCTTAGGAGAAGAGGTTGTGGATACGTTTTCGGTCTTAGTTCCCCTTAAATTCCCTCCAGCTAAAGGACGGTCTTTCTAGATGTATCACACTTGGACGCAAAAGTAGCAAGTCTATTTCTCAAAATAATATTTCCCTAAATGATTCCTCCCAGAAATTTTATAGTGAGGAAGCGATCTAGAGGGCGTAGTCATGCTCCCTTGGGACTGGGTGCCTTGAGCTCTAAGCCTATCTCCTAACTGGAACAATTGTTAACCTAAAGGTCTGGGCATAGGTACACTTCTTGATGACTGAGCATTGCTACAAAAGCTCTTTTCAAACCACCTATTTCCCTAGTTACTACCTTGGTGCGGACTGTTATGCTGATCTGTGGATCTGGCTCTCTTAGCTCGCCTTTTTTTTTCCCTTACCTCAGTCAGCCTCTTCTTCTGCTCTTCTACCTGTTGTATTTGCACTAATAACCTTGAAAAATCCATGTCCTTATTCAACATATCCCCCTTACATGCTAACACCAACTTATCTGATAAAACAGATGCAAACTTCTTCATGCGAGCCCTCATGTTTCCCACTAACTCTGGAGCATAATGAGACAGCTGAGTGAACTTCAATGCATACTCCTTAACACTCATCTTGCCTTTTTTCACTTTCATAAATTATTTAGCCTTGGCCTCTCTCAGTTCCTGCGGAAAGAAACGATCCAGGGAAGTTTCTACAAACTCTTGTCACACAGGAGTTTCAGCATCACTACCCTTCAAATCCTCTCACTCATTATACTATTGGTTAGCTATGTCCTTCAATTGATACGCTGCCAACTCAGCCCCTTCAACTTTATTAGCATGCATAACTCTAAAAACTTTCTCTATTTCATCAATGAATTCTTAGTGGTCTTCCTTGACCTTTGTATCTTTAAAGATGGGTGGGTTTAGCCTCGTGAATTGGACAACCCAAGTAAGTTCAAATGAACCAGATACAGAGCCCATATGTTTAGACTGATGGGTCTGAGATGCCACCAGTTGAGCAATCATATGGATGGATTGTCGAAACTTAATATTCAAAACTTATCTCTGAAGAGGCTGGGAATGGTTAACACCAGTCCATGGAGCCCGAGGCGGGCAAGTAGGAACTAGAGGAACTCTTTTAATAGCAACAAACTCTGGACTACGAGCTCTATTATGGGTCCATATTCCATGAGTAGGGAGAACATCCTCAGCTTGGGTATTTTGTTCGTTGGATCAATGGGGAGGCATGATAATTCTCTGAAATATAGGAAATCATTGATTAGAGGACATTCAGACTCTATACAATGAACTAAATCACGAAAGAAAATAAAGACATTCCTAAATGTCTAGTAGCCTCCTCCTTATAATTGTGGCGCATTACCCATCCATAAAAAGGACTTTACACAATGCAATTTCGCAGACACCCTGGGACCATGAACTATGCTCTGATACTAAGTTTCTTACCAAATTAAGGCCGTGGGCGTGACAAACATCCTAAACCTAATCATAGTCCTAGTTTGGGAGGATATGAATCCAAGTGCACAAGATCACAAAGCATAGCACCATAACCCCGTGTTGGCAAATCACGATTTCAGCATAGAGTCTTCCAACTCATTCTTTCTTCGGGTAACTAGTTAACCCTCTTTAAGCCTAGTTTTAATCTTTAAAAAAAATGCATCATGCTTACAACCATTATTTTCTTATTCCATTAAGGGTAATTCACAATAGGGAATCATCATACCCCATACTTGAAATTCATTTGTATTGTATCTATACACGACCCTTCTAATTCAAACTATTTACATCATTCATTCAACACATGCATATTGCTTAACAAAACTTTAATACTCAAGGAATTGTCATCATTTTTAAAATAGCCCAACATTGGTTAAAATTAGCTCTTATGATTAAAAAGAGGTATCTTAAGTCATGTTCTCAACAATTTACATTTTATTTCATACAAAGTTCATAAATATCATTATGGGATAAAATAGGTTCACAATTCACATTCGAAATAGTAATGACGCTTCAGGTCATTTTCTATATTTATTCTTATTTCCATCATTTGAGATTCTCCATACCTTCCCCATGTCATTTATGACTTGCTGGGACTGACGGTTCGGTTACCGGATTGTTCATTTAACTTTTTGAGCCAATTCCCTATTTTGAAGTCTTTATTGATTTGAAATGGCCACCAGGCAAAAAATTCAGTGAAACAATCTTGAATGTGAATTATGACTGCACTAGCAGAACAAAAATATTGATTTTAGCCTAGTTAAACCTTTGGTTTGGATCCCAATGCACCCAAACTCATTTCGACCTATTTATCGAAAAGTTGAAAAATCGAGAATATAAGTGTGGGACCCATATTTGACTGAAACGACCTTGGATGTAAAATCCAACTTTTTCTGTAGATCCAGAATATTGATTTTACGATTATAATATATTTATTGTAATTATAAGGCTTTTAAATCTCATTTCTACCATCAGTTTAGAAAATTATGATTTCGGATTTTGGAGATCAACTTTGTGAAAAGGATGTTTTTTTCAAAAATTTGATATCATCATTGAGTTTGGAGCATAGAATTTAGTGTATTTATATAGTTCATTTGCGTATATCGGACTCCGAACGAATTTCGAGCATCTCGTCGAAGTCCATCCTGAAGGAGAAAAAGCTATGCAGATTTTTCTGCACTATTTAAAGCAGTTTTGAACTCATTTTGCTCATTTTTCATCTTTCCTCTTGAGAGTTAAACCCTAAAGTAGTGTGGGAGCTTAAAGATAAAACTGGTGGAAGGTAGGGAAGCTAGATTAACATTTATTTCTTGATTCTATTATGAATTTAAGATAAGAATTCACCTTTTCTTAGAAATTGCTTGATTAATTTCTCTAAATTCCAAAGATCTTAAGACTTGATTTTAAACTCCAATTTTACTTAAATAATGTTTTTATCTTAGAATCACTAGTTTTTCATCAATTTAACTTTCAAAACAACTCCGAATCTTGATTTTAATCTAAATTTTGAATATTTTACCCGGTAAAGCTCAAAAATAATTTTTCTTCGATTTGAACCTTGTTTTTTACTCGATTTTACTTGAGTTTTTAGATTTAGGTTTCTAAAAATATGAGAAAACCATTTTTGAAGTAAAATTTTGATTTTGCCTTTCTTTTTTGGAAACCCATTTTAGGGGTCCGTTTGACCCCGAACCAAAAGTAGTCAATATGGACATCGTTAGACTCATATTGATGAATATATTTCTATTTTGATAGTTTGATGGAATTTTGGGATTGTGAAGTGAGGATGGGTTCTTGGAGAATGATTTGAGGTTTTATGGTTTGGCCTTAAGGTAGGTTTCTATCTACTCTACTCCGTAGATGATGTGTGATTTATATTGCGTGTGGATGTGAATCTTATGTTTGACAATGCATAGAATGACTTGGTATTCAATATTGAAGTTTTGGGAATTAGACGAGGGTTTTGGAACCATAAGGTGGAATGCTTATGACCTCATAGAATCCTATTGCCTTCTCCCAAGATTAGACTAATTTGTAGCATGAATATGATACGATGCTAGGTTTGGGATGTAGATAAAGTCTTAAAATCATGGTTATTATGATTAAACTTAGTTGGGCTAGTCTACTGGTCTTGAAATAGTAGTTTGGGTAGAGTACTTAAATGCTCATGTTTTTAGACGAAGTTCCTATCTTAGAATTTGTTATGGCTTACTTGACATCTAAAAGTGAACTAGATACCTTAGCCTAGTTTGTGGGCGTAGATTGCCTAAATATGGAAATTGAGAATTAGAAGAGGGTTCGTCCATCCAACTTTATCCAAGATTTGTATAAGCCCTTATTGACTTAGTAATGGATGTTTGTCCTAGTTGAAATTAATGAGCCTTATTTTATGACATTTTCTTGGAGAATTAATAAATTGAGATGACATTTCCCGAACTATAATTAACTTATAGAGATGTTAATTCCTCTTGGATGTGATATTGGGCCTTTAGAGACGTTATTTCCTCTTAGATACGATATATGACCTATAGAGATGATATTCCTCTTAGATATGATGATTGGCCTAGAGAGGTAATACTTCTTATAGTCATGATGTGTGAGCTATTGATATGAGATATCCTATGTGAGAGATGATTTTATGCTTACTGATATCATACCTCATTTATGCGAGATGCCTCCTATACGGGATATGATTAGAGATATGCTATGGCTTATAAATATGATTACAAATATTAGTTTTGGATATGTATAAGGCTGAAGGCCATTATTATGTTATTGTGATTATTTCGGGCGTATTATTGGGCCAAAGACCATGTTAAGATATTGGTTGGATATATGGAAAGTGTTTATCCTTGTAAAGGATGCAGTTACAGTATATGAATTTATATGTATCTAAATATACATATCTCTCTAGTATAGGATGAAGGGAAATACGGTATAATGCTTATTGTTCTACTAATTGAATACTGGTGATGGCAAGCATAGATTCGGTACATTCATGATTATAATATCAATAATTGATGTGATTCTATATAAGATACGATCATACAATTGTTCTTCCTAATTAAGGGTTAAGCTACGTGGTAATTAGTTTTCTATAAGATGACTATAGCACTGGATGACAAGGATTCTAATGAACTAGTTAATGTACCTCGCTTAGTTAAATTATGCTACCTAGCGTTAGTTGATGCATGGTTAATGGTGTTGTCGAGTTTAGGAAAGGTGAAAATTAGTAGTTATTTATGACTAAGTTTACAATATCGTTTAGTTGTCAAATGAGGATTTGTGTATTAATAAGGTTAGGTATTAAAAGAGGTTAGTGATAAGAGATCACTAGTTAATAATGATAACGGATATAGGTTGATAAGTTTTTGAATGAGGATAGTGGTCTTTTGATAGATGATGACTAGTGAATTAGTGATGCAATAATGAGTACTGGTTAGTTAATACAGGGTAGATAGAATATATTGATAATATAGTTATCTTTATGGTTATGAGTACTTGATTTATGTTATTTTTTATGTTAATTGATGATGATATATTGATACATGACAAGGTCGGAGGATACTACAATGATATATTGATACCCAACAAGTCCGGAGGATACAATGATGATATATTGATGCCCAGGAAGGCTGGAGTATTCTATGATGATCTATTGATACCTGGAAAGGACGGAGGATACTATGATGATAAATTGATACCCAGCAAGGTGTAACACCCCTTACTTTCAGGCTAGAATCTAAACCGTCGTTTCTATGATTATAGACCTAAACTAGATAATTCCTTGTTAATATATGTGTGGTGATCAATCTTATAATGTGGGAATTCCTTTGAATATGAATTGAGATCACAAAAATCCCCTAAATCTAAGACAACTTGAAATATTTCTACTTATTAACTATTAGTGGATGTTTAAATTTGGGTAAACTTCCATCGACCATAACTTCTTGTATATAATGAATTAGAGGGCGTACTATATATCAAATGAAATTTATTCAAAGTATCTTTACGATGATACCAATTTTGCCAAAATCCAATACCTGAGCGAAAAGTTACAGCCATTTTCATGAACAGGAAGTAAGACGAGGTGATATGCCTGCGGCGCACGCTCCATCGCCCCCAGGTATTTCCTAGATTTTGTTTTTGCACTTTTAAGGGCAAAAGGATCCTTTCCTTCACCCTAAATCGTCTATAACACAAAATTCCAGCCCCAAGAAGCATTAATTGTATCTTTATTCAATTTTTCTCTCAAAAGATTAAAAACCCTAACCACCTCTCCAAGAATAAGATTCAAATTTTCCTTCCCCAAAAATCAAGAAATTAAGCCTTTAAGTTCAAGATTTCCAAGAAACTGATTACGATTCGGATTCCATTCTTCTAACTACAAAATCTAAGGTACGTGGGGTTTTTATAAAATACATGGGCATGGTGAAATTGTTTCAATGATGAATAAATATTTAGAAATCATGAACTTACAAAGGGGTTTTGGATTTACAATTACATTTATGTATTATGAAACCTTATTAATGATAAGAGTTTTGGTCTTGAGGACTTTCCCCAAAATTTGATTTATAACCATGTATAAGTATATATATGTATGCGTTTGATGAGTTTGAATGGTGAATTGAGAGCATAAACTATTAGTAATCCCTCTCTTCTTTTACAAGCTTCTTGTTTTTGTAAGTTATGATTTATTCGAAATGCATTGTTAGAAGCATGATACAAATGTATTGATTTTTTTGGTTTATGACTAGATTATGGATTTGAATTAAAGAGAGGGTGTTTTACTTGGTGTTAAAGGTTAAAGATGTTTACTAAGAAGATTGCATGTTTTGTCACAAATTTAATGATCATCACATGTTTGTTGAAATACTGAAAAGAGTGATCTTTGCGTGACTTGCTAAATTTTTTGAAGTCTGAATCTTCTTGAATTGTTTGAAGTATGGTCGTCCAAACTTTATGTTTTGAAAGAAGATACTATGATATGATATTTTATAGCTCAGAAACATGACTTGGAAGTCTTGGTGTGACAACACCAAAGTAGATGATGCCATAACAAACTCAGAATAAAATAGAAATCAGATTTTACTCATATTTGCAGATTTTGAAATTTAGAAATTTGCATGTTCAGAAAAGGTTCAAATTGGGCTTAAAGAGAGTTAGGCAGTTACCCGAAGAAGGCGTGAGTTCAGAGAACTCATTGCCTGAAACTGTGTTCCCAAGGGGGAGATATTGTAAGACCCCATAAAATTTAAAGTCTAACCCAGCTTCTTAAGGCTTGATAAGAAAATCCAATACTTAGAAGAATTTTTGCTAAGTGTTCAACACTAGTCATATTTCAAGCCTCCAAACTTTGGGGATTTATTTAAAGACCTTCCCGACCTCTGTTTTTTGATTTTCAAGTTACGTTGCGATGGGAAAAGACACTAGTATGTCTTGGTCATATTTAGAACAGACTTTGGGTGCATTTCAGTGGCTAAACTCATTGGTTTGAAATGCTCCCGCATTCCGGGCACATTTCAGGCCAAAATTTCATGGTTAAATTCAAACAATCATAACTAACTGTATATAATAAACTGGGAGGACTGATATATATCAATGTAAATATATTTGAGTCTTCTTTTAAATGAAATTGGTTTCATCCAAATCCAATGTCGGAGTAAAAATTTATGATCAATTTACTTCAGCATATCAAAACTATCAACAGAGGGACAGCTGTGTCTTTCTCTCTTTCCTTAGGGGTATTTTAGTATTTTTTCCCCGCCCTATATATATACACAATCCAATATTAAGGCTCATTTGGAACAAAATATATCCCTTTTCATCATTTTCTCTCAAGAACAAGAGAAAGAGTTTCAATTTGAAGACCCAAGTTCAAAGGATTTCACCGTTAATCATCAAGAATCGTCAATCTAAGGTATGCGTAGTGTTCATCCATGGATTCCTTTCATCCATGGAGCTCAATAATGAAGTTTTAAATTATGTATTGTGAATACTTTGTTGTGGTATGATTATGTTTATGTTGATGGTTGTTGTATGGTTTCAAGTTGGGATTGTTATGTATTTTCATGAAGCTATGTTAGTATGTAAGTTGAAATCTATGAAATTAGTTGTTTATAATATCTATATTGTTGGATGTTGATAATTAAGTTGTTGATGTTGAATGATTCCCAAGTTGGCTTCTTTATGTGTTATTATGAATCTATGACACCATGTGAGTTGAAAACATGTAAAACTTGGTTGTTCATGATGTAAAATCATATGGTTTCACCTTTTCCTAAATTGTCCATGCAAGGTGTTCGATGAAATGTCTAGAATAATAATAATCATATTTTAATGACTTAAGAGTACCAAGTAACAAGTTCATGCTCTATGCTTTATGATTCTACATGAATTCCATGTTATTGATATGTAATGTAGTTCTGATATGTAGTGAACATGATGTTGAAGTTAAGATAGTACTTCTACATTGAATGTATCCCCTCCCGCATATGAAATGTTGAGAACCATGTGTAGTATTGAATCCCCTACTTATGATATTGTGAATTGTGGACTTTATTCTTATGAACAATTCAGTCATGTGTGTCAGTTTCCTTCCATCAAGTCCTCGGGGTACTTGTACCTAACAAATATAGTTATGTGCCTTGATCTATGTCATGTTGTCACTATATCTTCAGTCCGTCTATGTTCCATAGAATATAGTCAGTCATGTCACTCAGGAATTCTCAAAAATCTCATGATCTCATTCAGTATCAGATATCAGTAGCATTCCGTCAGTTAACGAAGTCTTGGAAACTCAGCTTATGTACAGTTTAGTCAATCATGTTCAGTCTCTTCAGATGGGAGTAGAAGTTTGCACCGAGTGAACCCAAGGATGGGAACTCACCTGCTTCAGATGAGGGTGTGATTCCTAGAAGTAATTCTTGCATTCTAGAACTATGTTTCCAGCATAGGTTGAGACATCAACACTGGCAGCTTGAGGGTTGATGATGCGGACATCCGCCGTTCTCTTTTGGGGACACTGCCAGATTTGAGTATCACTCATAACTTGTCTTTACCCGTGGCACGGTATTGACACATTCCAATCAGGGAAAAGATTGGACCCCAGTTCAGCTATATTATCATACATAGGGCATGTCGGTTAAGCTACTACTTCCCACAGTTTTAGTCTCAGCATCAGTAAAAGAACTCAGATAGTTCTTCAGACTTCAGGACTGTCAGATACAGTACGGAACTCAGTTAGTTTCTTCAGAATCAGGACTGTCAGACACAGTTGCCCATGTTGTATCAGTTATCAGTTAGTAGTACCATGTCAGAACAGATTCAGTATTCATGTATCACGATATCAGTCTCAGTCTCATAATTTTGCATATACTCTCACATTTATATTAGTCAGTTATTTAACATTGTACATGCATGTAACCCATTGCATATAGTCTACCGCACTCGTATACTCAGTACTCTCACTTGTACTGATGTATTTTCACTATGGTGTTTTCTTCTATGTTACACCATAGGTTTCGAGACACGAGATCCATAGTAGCAGTAGTTGATCAGTTTCAGCTTTCAGCATCAGTGGTGATCCCTCATCATGCGAGGACAATATTATTCAGTTTCATCATTACAGTAAACGAATTTATTTAATTATCGGAGTTAGTTGGGGACATGTCCCATCAACTCTCTTTTCAAACAGTTAGAGGCTTTCTAGATGTTTGATATACAGTTTGAACCTTATGGCCTATCATCCTTTGTTCCGCATTATGTTTATATATATATATATTATGCAGTGTACAAGTTCATATATCAGTCATGGGTTATCTTGTCGTCCCTCAAGGTCATAAGCACCGTGTAGCATTTAGGTTTAGAAAATCAGGGAGTTACAATTATACCCTGGCCTAGTTCCCTGTGGCGTATTAAAATAGAAACTCCAACCCTTGCGACAAACTCGAGTTAGAAGTTTGGTTGCTGAGTTAAGGGCAGATCCCATATAGTCCGTGGGATTCTTTCAGAAATGTAGGGTGTACCACCTAGTTTAGAAGTAATACAAAGAGAGGAATTGCATTGACAAGATTGTTTGAAGATCATTTGAGAATTGCCCATGTATTTCAAAACTACTTCATGTACATTGTCTTATGAATTTCTCTCACCTATATTTTATATATATATAAATTCATTATTTTGGATTGCTCTATGTACCAGTACAATCGTATTGACCACCTATATTTCAGAGTTTAAGGCTCAGTCTAGAGGTCCTGCTAAGCAGCAGAGTTATTCAGATAAAAGTAAAGTGTGGAGTTGGTGAGACTTCTTTATTTTGGAAGGCCTATTTCTTTTTATTCACTTGTGTTTTATTTTTGTTTAGGTCCATTATGGGCCAAGTCCCAGATTCAGATAATTTGTTGGTGTCGTATGTAGTAGAGATTTCGCAAACTAAAAAATATATTGTCTAGATGTTGATTAATTTATTTTTGTATTGTTAAACAGAATTTAGAATATGACCAGGATAATTTTTATTATATTTCTACATATTTTCTTTATTATATGAGTATTGTGCATGATTACCAGATATAGAAGGGCGTCCGGAACTCTATGGCTTGGGATGATCATTATGTCCAGGGTCTCTTCTCGAGTCATGAAAAACTTGGTATCATAACACAGCTCATGGTCTTAGGGTGTCTGAAAAATTGCATCGGGTAGAGTCCTATTTATGGGTGTGTAGCATACCACACTTATAAGCAAGAGGCTACAAGGCGTTTAGGAATATTTCACTTTCTTCATGTTCTAGTTCGTGCTATGGAGTCAGAATATTCCTCTTTCATACTCTAATTCATGCTATGGTGTTGCCCGTATGAAAGTATTGTTCTCACAAATTTTACTCTGATATTCTCAGATATGTCTCGTTATTGAGGTGATTCAAGTGCAAAAGTCTAGAATCTAAATGGTATGGTTCTTTCTGATTGAGTCATGAAAGATTATAAAATTGTCCAAGGACTTGAGAGGAGTCTGTTAGTGATTCAAGGTGTATTGATTTAAGTTTAAACTTTGATCCTAATGAAATCATGTTTTTCAGCCTGAAGTATTTAAGTGTATTCAATCCCTTTCAAAAAAAAATTGATGAAGACGTCATGCATAAGAGAAATGATATGTGGAAGAGTGTTAGGACTATATTTCCACCAGAATAGTATTATATGTTAAAGTGTCATGACCTATTGGTTGTGAGTTGGTCCAAGAAGTTGGTGATATAAAGTCACAAGTTTAGAAGTTAGAGTGGGGGTGAGTTTTGTGTAAAGAAATAATTTTAGTTGTATAATCATTTATTGAGGGGTGGTTTGCCATTTTATAGTGATAGAATAATATGGTAGCGATATTTCTAAATTGTATGGTAGTCTATGAACGAAGTGTCAGGATATGATTATTGTTTAGTCAGGATAGGGAAGGATCTCAAAATGGATAGTTATGGTGGTGCTAGAAATTATTCGTAGGTTGTGAATGGAAAGGGGTAGACTAGTTAATAAGTTAGGGGTAGGGACTCATTAATGTTTATAGAATTTGATGATAGTGAGAAAGTACACACAGGTAAGTAAGTATGATGTGAGAAAGTAGAATATGTAGATAAGGTCGTATTGGGTTATAATATAATATTAAGGTTGACCATGTCTATTATGTGACTTTATCCCCTTGACCTTCTTTTCTTTAGTGGTTGTAAAGTAGTTCTTCATAAAAGAAGGCATGCAGTGGATTTTGAAATGTAATAGTGATGTTATGGAGGGATTGCAATTGTAGGTAGTAGTTAAATGAAATGAGTATTTTGAGTTGATTTCCCAATTTGATGGACTAGTATATTATGTTGCATGCTTCACCGGCGGTATGTGATTGTTGTTAGACTATAGGCTTGAACTTTAGATGTTGTCACGACCCGAACCAGAGCCTGGCCGTGACGAGAATTTCGAACCATGAAATCCCAAAACACCCCTATATGTCTGGTCATCACGCACCTAATTCATATGATTAAAGTAATGTGGAAGAAGCATAATAATTCGGAAACATGGTCATAAATATGAAAAGAAACAATAACGGGAAATAAGGTTTTCCCCCAACATCAATAAACCTCTAAACAGCTGTCTGTGAAAATCTCTAACAAATGACTGAGTGAAGTAACTATATATGAACTGGGACAAGGCCCCTAGTATACCCCAAAACTGAATATAAGATAAAAGGACTGCAGGACATAAGACCTTCCAAAACATAGAAGGCTCACCACTTGTCTCTGCAACTCTGAATGATCTACTGATTCTCTTAGGCCCTAGACTGGGCCTCTGAACCTAAGAGGTTGGAGAGGGGAGAGGGTCAGTACAAAAGTACTCGCACGCAGAGATATCAAAACAAAACATAATATTTTTACAAAATATAGTTGAGAGCCATTAGAAAGCAATTTCTTATCAAATCATTTGAAAACACATGGGCGTAATGCAATAGTTTCTCAACAACAATGTAATGCAACTGAGCTAGGTGGAATACCCTACATAATTTACACCAACTGTCTAACCTCGGTTGCCACTAAGATTAGAGTATAAGTGACGGTGAGACACACAAGATCACGTAGCATGGTGTCTCGACCCAATGGTAGTGCCCAAGATCACTTAGCCCGGGTTCCTACCTATAATCCCAATTTGGGAATGACATAAAGTCAAGTACTCAAGATCACTTAGCCTGGTACCAAATTCCCATTTCGGCAAACACGGTTTCCAGCGATGAGACCTTACACTCAAACGCCTTCTTCGGGTATCCACCCATCCCAAGTAAAATCAATGCATTCAAATTTTATCTGATTCAAACACATATCATATTCTATAGGGTATCTTCATATCCGACTTGTAAGTCATCAATATCACTTCCACACATGAATTATCATGTAAAACCAAGGTTCTTCATCATTTACAAGTGGTGAACAATAATTATTTCAAATTCATGCTCTTTTTTTTGTCACAATATCATATGGGTTATCAAGACATTATCATGGGAATTTGAAAGCAATTTATCATTCATATTTATCAACTTCCATGGAAAATATAAAATCACATATGCATGTTGTAACACCCCGTATTCAAGTACGTGTATTGGTGTATTCAAGTACGTGAATTGGTCTTATTTATATGAAATTAATTTTTTTTATTTTATTTATATCGGAATTTGCCCGTCGATGGTTCCATGCGAAGGTTATTGAATACGATTTCCAACGATATAAAGATTTTAAAAAATGGATAGGTTTCAGATGTAATCGAGCACATTTGAAACTATAAAATGGTGGTCGGGATATTTGGTAATAGTAAATGTGCAGGAAAATTTCCTGCACACAAACTACTGAAGCCAGCCGAATTTTTGGGTCAACTTCAAACAATCATAACTCCCTTAATAGAATGAATTGGGAGATCTTAGATCTATTACAAGAAATATCTTTGAGTCTTCTTTCCAATGCAATTGGTTTCATCCAAATCCAACGTCTTAGTAAGGAGTTATACTCGTTTTACTTCAGCCTATCAAAATAGATTTTTAGGGTCAACTTCAAATGCCAATAACTCCTTGTACAGGAGGAACTGGGTGGCCTGCCTCATATGAAATGAAATACATTTGAATTTTCCTTCCAACGATACAAATTTTACCCAAATAAGATATCGGAGGAAAGAGTGATGGTCGATCTACTTTAGCTTATCAAAACAGTCCACCAAAGGACAGATTTGACATTATTTAAATTTTAAAGGCATTTTGGTCATTTCATATTATATTATGGACGGGAATATATGTATATATACATGTATATGATTTCAAAAACTCATTTTCATCATCAATCATTTAGAAAGAACAAACCCTAGCCAAATTTGACCTTTAAATTACTTTTGATTCAACCGTAGAAATTCCAAAGTAATCCGATAACTGGGTTTGTCATTTTGAGAGCTTCGAACGGCACCTATTATTTGTGCAAATAGGATTGTATAATCAAGAGGTGAATTATAAGGTATGAATATTGTTTGCCTTTGTTCTTTTCCATATGTATATGTGTGATAGAGGATTATATGTATTGGTTGTTATTGAAAGATAATGGAAATAGGGTTATGGACTATTTTGCATGGTTTGGTTGTATTGAATTGTTGAAGGTGGATATGGTAATTGAGTTATGGAAGGTGGATATTGTAATTGAGTTATGGAAGGTGGATATGGTGATATACTATTTAATTGATGATTATTTACGTCTATGGCTCAATTTGGTTTAATGGATTAGTTGGAAGGAAAAATGAATCCAAACTTGATATTGGAGGATGTTTTATGAATATGCATGGAATGTGAATTTAATTGGAGTATAAGACTGTTAAAGTGACACCCTTTATGGTGTAATTAAGGCTTACTTCTCAAACCACTAGTTTGGTGAATTCAAATAACTGAATTGCGATGTATGGTTGCTAATACTAGATTGCTATATATGTTCATTGTAGATAAGTAATCCGAAAATACAAGAAGTCCATTTGGGACTAGTATTGAAGGTTGACAGTCAGGTATGTAAAGCATACTTTGTACCATATCTTTGGCATGAAAGTGAACAATTGTTCTATTAAGAAAGTTTCCAAAGTTATTCAATAACATGTGATCCATAATGGTTTTGTGTGATGTCCTACATTACCAATGAACTTGTTTCCACCCTACAAGATGTCAATACATTCCAATACCTACTTGTTTTCCAAATCTTACATGTTTATTGCACTAATGAATGTCAGAAGGTATCCGGTTACTCAAACAAGATCCATGTGCTATTAATGACTCCAAAATGTTTCATTGATATACCAATAAGTCCCTACTTCATTGTTATGGAATTGATGACTCCAAAATACTTTATTGATGTACCAATGAGTTCTTACTTCATTGTTATTGCATTGATGGTCTATTTGTATGTCTCTTATTGATGTATCATTGTTTCAAAGTATCAAAAATGTGGTGGCAACCAAAATAAAAATCTCAAAGTTTAATTGAACTAAGTGATGGAAGTTCTCTCTTATCGGGTGGTCTCCCAGGGGCATAAGCCTATCATGGGTCGATCCGTATTTATGTGTTTATGGGTGGTATCACAATGGCATAAGCCTATCATGGGTCGATCCCAGTTGATATTTATTGGAGCTAGCGTAATGGTCATAGTACAGTAACGATTACAAAGATGATAAGAACGAAGGTAAAGTGATTGAATAAATACAATGTACGGGTTGTCACAAGTTCTAGTAAGTGTGGTCTACTCCTATTACGATTTATTCACTTGTTTCTGATTTCTATTGAGCTCCTATATCTTATGTGATTATCTACAGCTTTACATACTCATTACATATTTCGTACTGACGTCCCCCATGGAGGACCTGTATTTTATGCTGCAGGCATAGGTACCTCAGCTCATAATTACACAAGTAGGAGCCAAGATATCTAGATGCTTTTGGTGAGCTCCAGTTTTCTTCGGGGCATTTCGTGTCATATCCAGCCACTTTTGGTATTGTATAGAAGTTAGTTATATGGCAGGGTGTGTCCCGACCTTAGTTAAACTCTGTGCATTGTCTAGAGGCTTTGTAGACCTAATGTACAGTCAAGGTAGTGTTTTGTTAATAGACGTGATGGCTTCAACGGCCAAGTATTGTATATACATATATATGTGTGCTCGAGCTTTTACAGGTGATTATTTCCTTCTATTTGCGACATAATGCTGTCCGAATTTTGGGTTGTCATAGAGGTATGCATGGAAAGTATAAGGTTATGAGCTGGTTCTCCCGGGCCTCCTTGGTTACGGGTGCCAGCCCGCCCCAATAGGATTTGAGGTGTGACAAGAGTGGTATCAGAGATGTTTATCCTAGTGAGTCTACAAAGTCGTGTCTACATAGAGTCTTTTTTATCGGTGTGTCGTGCACTGCATCTATAAATAGGAGGCTATGGATATTTACGAATTATTTCTTTTCTTCATCTCTTAGATCGTGCAATAGAGCCTATATTGTATATGAAGTTATAGCTGACCACTGAATCTGTTTGTTTCTCTTATTATAGTAATGATGCCGGTTACAAGAAGCAAGAATACCAATAAGCAAGTAGATGTTGCTGCCGGAGAGGGGACTAGTAATTAACCCACTATACCAGCTAATCAAAGTAAGGCTCCAGCTGTGCATGCATCAAAAACTTCTTCCACTCCAGAAGAAATAAGGGGGGGGAGAACTATATCCCCAGAGCCACCTATTAATGTTGCTGATCAAGATCTTAGAAATACAGTGCAACTTTTGACTCGCATATTTGATGGGCAAGCTCAAGGGCAAGCCATTCCTACCACGGGTCCTAGTGGTACAGATAGGGCGGCTAGCCTTCGAACACAGGATTTTCTTAAGATGGATCCTCCCACTTTTACTGGATCAGATCTTAATGAGGACCCACAGGACTTTATTGATCAAATTCAAAAAGCCTTAGATGTTATGCATGTAATGAGTAGAGAGACAGTGGAGTTAGCGGAATATTGATTCAAATGGGAGGCTATATAATGGTACGAGGACTGGAAATGATCTAGGGGTATTGATTTACCCCTAGCTACTTGGAAAGGGTTCAAAGAGGCATTTCATGATAATTATCTTCCATTCGAGATTCGTCAGGCCCGTGCAGATCAGTTTTTAAATCTTCGTCAGGGGAATATGAGTTTGACGGAGTACAGTCTTCGATTTAATGTTGTAGCTACTATGAATGACAGATTTCATCAATATGCGGATAGGCTGGATCCATATCTGGTTAGAGATTACACTATTGTCACTTTGAACAAAGATATGGACATAGCGAGGATCCAAGCTTTTGCACAGAAAATGGAAGATTAGAGGCAGAGGAGAAAAACACGAGAATTAGAAAGAGGATATTCCAAGAGGGCCAGATCTACAGGGCAGTTCATGGGATTCCAAGGAGGGTTCAGACCACAGTTTTCTACTAGACCACCTAGGCCATTATATTTTTATTCTGTATCTAGTGCCCCACCACAGTTACATGGGTCTAGAGGAAATCAATTTGGGCACAGAAGTGAGAGTCAGAGTTCGTGGATAGTGGGGTACCAAGGGCAAGGGAATATGAGCCAATTGAGACCTCCTCGAGAGCCATGCAATAAATGTGGAAGGTATCATTTGGGCACATGTCGGATGGGGATCAATGTTTTCTTTTGATGCGGTATGTCGGGGAATATGATGAGAGAATGCCCATGATGGGGCATAGGGGGTATGGCACGACCTACGGGGTTATTTGTTGCATCATCATCATCGATGCCTTATTCAGGAAGGGGTGCACAACCAATGGATCATGTTAGAGGTAATAGAGGATCCACGAGTTTTAGAGGGGCTCAAAATCATACGTATGCTCTAGCGGATCGACAGAATTTAGAGGCTTCCCCAGATATGGTTACG
Organism: Capsicum annuum; assembly: GCF_002878395.1. Lineage (NCBI taxonomy): Eukaryota > Viridiplantae > Streptophyta > Magnoliopsida > Solanales > Solanaceae > Capsicum > Capsicum annuum. Next base: position 246,834,853 of record NC_061111.1, on the reverse strand, counting down.
GGTACGTTGTCTATCTTTTTATTCGATGTATATGCCTTAATTGATCCCAGTTCTACATTATCTTATGTTACTCCATTGGTTGCTGGAAAGTTCGAAAGAATACCCGAACTATTAGTTAAGCCATTTGAAGTAACCACACCAGTTGGGGAATCTATTATAGCTAGAAGGTTTTACCAAAACTGCATAGTAACTATTTGTGGTCGTTATATGATGGCTGATCTTGTGGAGTTAGAAATGATAGATTTTGATGTTATAATTAGTATGTACTGGTTGGCGTCTTGTTATGCCACAATTGATTGCTGCATGAAAAAGGTATATTTCTATTTTCCAAATGAATCAGTCCTTGAATGGAAAGGTGAAATTGGCGCTCCAAGAGATAGATTTATTTCTTATTTTAAGGCAATAAGAATGATTTCCAAGGGATACACATATCATTTAGTTAGAGTAAGGGATACATAAGCGGAGCCACCAAGTCTTCACACTTTTCTGGTGGTAAATGAATTTTCTAATGTATTTCCTGAAGATCTTCCAGGTTTGCCTCCTGAACGAGATGTAGAGTTTGGTATTGATGTAATACCAGACACCTAACCAATCTCCATTCTACCATACAGAATGGCCCCAGCGGAATTACGAGAATTGAAAGACCAATTGAAAGATTTGAGAGAGAAGGGATTCATAAGGCCTAGTATGTCCCCCTGGGGAGCATCAGTGTTATTTGTGCATAAAAAAGATGGCTCGCTGAGGATGTGTATTGATTAGTGGCAATTGAATAAGGTGACTATTAAGAATAAATATCCTCTCCCAATAATTGATGATTTATTTGATCAGTTACAAGGCACCAAGTGCTTTTCTAAGATTGATTTGAGGTCAGGTTACCACCAAGTGAGGGTCAAAGAGAAGGATAAACCCAAGACATCCTTCCGAACATGGTATGGTCATTATGAGTTTCTAGTTATGTCATTTGGGATAACAAATGCATCCGCATCTTTTATGGATTTGATGAATAGGGTGTTTAAGCCATTCCTGGATGTATTTGTGATAGTTTTTATAGATGATATTCTAGTTTATTCTAGATCAGAAGAGGATCATGCCAATCACTTATGACATGCATTGCAGACTCTTCGTGATTGTAAGCTGTATGCAAAGTTCTCTAAATGTGACTTTTGATTAAATTCGGTGGCATTTTTGGGTCGTATTGTATCTAGTGAAGAGATAAAGGTTGATGCTCAAAAGATAGAAGCTGTGGCGAACTGGCCAAGGCCCACAATGCCTATGGAGATTCGTAGTTTTCTCGGGTTGGCCGGTTATTATAGAAGGTTTGTTGAAGGATTTTCTTCCATTTCAGTACCCTTAACCAAGCTAACCCATAAAGCATCCAAATTCTAATGGAATGATGCCTGTGAGAAGAGTTTTCAAGATTTAAAGAACAAGTAGATTGCTACACCCATGTTGGTACTTCCAGAAGGCACCGAACGGTATACAGTGTATTATGATACTTCCATAATTGGTTTTGGATGTGTATTGATGCAGCATGGTAAGGTAATAGCATATGCTTCTAGACAATTACGGCCATATGAGAAAAATTATCCTACACACGATCTTGTGCTGGCAGCATTTATTTTTTCTTTAAAGATATGGTCCCACTACTTATATGGAGTTCATGTTGATATATATACTGACCATAAGAGCTTGCAATATATTTTCAATTAGAAGGATCTAAATTTAAGGCAACAGAGATGGCTTGAACTATTAAAGGACTATGATGTTGATATCCTGTACCATCCAAGGAAAGCAAATATGGGAGCTGATGCATCAAGTCGTAAGGCTATGATGGCACCCATAGAAAGGCAAGGGGTGATTAAAGATCTTCACCATTTAGCTAGTTTGGGAGTTCACCTTTTTGAAACTCCGAATAAAGAGCTTATCGTACATAATGCTGCGGAATCTTCATTAGTAGCTGAAGTGAAAGAGAAGCAATATGCAGATCCTATTTTATTTCAGCTGAAGGAGAACGTTCAGAGTCGTGCGACTAAGGCATTTTATCTTACGCGAGAAGGAGTACTTCAGTCCCAAAACCGATTGTGTGTGCCGGATGTAGAAAAGCTAATAAAGAAGATTATGACAGAGGCACATTGTTCAAGGTATTCCATTCATCCATGATCAACCAAAATTTATCAAGATTTGAAATATATGTATTGGTTGAATGACATGAAGAAGAGCATTGTAGAATTTATAGCTGAATGTCCAAATTTTCAAAGAGCTAAAGTTGAGCACCAAAAATGCGGAGGTTATATGCAATGCATTGATCTTCCAAGCTGGAAGTGGGACATGATCAACATAGATTTCGTTATTGGTTTGCCTAGTACATCCCGGAAGTTTGATTCTATATGGGTGATTGTTGATAGGCTTACCAAATCCACATATTTTCTACCAGTTAGGACCACTTACACAGTTGAAGAGTATGCGAAGCTGTAAATTAAAGAGATAGTTCGATTACATAGAGTGCCAATCTCTATTATATTAGATCGGGGAACCCAATTTACCACAAACTTTTGGAAGTCTTTTCATAGGTGTTTGGGAACACAAGTAAAGTTAAGTATAGCTTTTCACCCACAAACAGATGGACAAGTAGAACGTACCATCCAAACAATTGAAGATATGCTAGAGCTTGTGTAATAGATTTTAAGGGCAACTGGGATGATCATTTACCTCTTATTAAGTTTGCCTACAATAATAGTTATCATTCAAGTATCAAAATGGCACCATATGAAGCTTTATCTGGAAGGAAATGTAGATCACCAATAGGATGGTTTGAAGTGGGTGAAAATCTTTTGTTCAGACCGGATCTTGTTTATCAAGCCATAGAAAAGGTTAAAGTAACTCAGCAACGACTGAAAATAGCCCAAAGTCGGCACAAGTCATAGGCGGATAGTAGAAGGAGAGGTCTAGAGTTTTCTATAGGTGATTGGGTATTTTTGAAGGTATCACCAATGAAATGGGTGATGCGATTTGGAAAGAAAGGGAAGTTGAGTCCACGTTATATAGGCCCGTATAAGATCAGTCGAAGGTTTGGACAAGTTGCATATGAATTAGAGCTACCCCAAGAGCTCTCATCAGTACATTCGGTATTTCATGTGTCAATGCTTCGATAGTGCATCGAAAATCCATCACATATCACTTCTACTGAGGATGTGCAAGTTGCAGAAGATCTTAACTATGAGGAAGTTCCTATTGCTATTCTAGATCACCAAGTTAAGAAGATGAGAAATAAAGAGATAGCATCTGTGAAAGTACGTTGGAGAAATCGTCAAAGGGTAGAGATTACATGGGAAGCTGAGGAAGCAATGAAATCTAAGTACCCTCATTTGTTCAAATATGAAGAGGAAGTTCAAGAAACAGAGTTAGAACATTAACAAGTAAGTTTTTTGTTATATATGCATAGTATTTATGTGATGATGCGAATATAAATGATGAAATAGAACTTGTTTTGGTTGAATAACTATGCTAAAATTCGACGACAAATGTCCTAAAGGTGGTAAGGATGTAACACCCCGTATTCAAGTTCGTGTATTGGTGTATTCAAGTACGTGTATTGGTCTTATTTATATGGAATTAATTTTTTTTATTTTATTTATACCGGAATTTGCCCGTCGATAGTTCCATGCGAAGGTTATTGAATAAGATTTCCAACGATATAAATATTTCCAAAAAAGGATATTTTTCGGATATAATCGAGCACGTTCGAAACTACAAAATGGTGGCCGGGATATTTGGGAATAGTAAATGTGCAGGAAAATTTCCTGCACACAAACTACTGAGGCCAGCTGAATTTTTTGGTCAACTTCGAACAATCATAACTCCATTAATATAATGAACTGGGAGATATTCGACCTATGAATATAAATATATTTGAGTCTTCTTTGCAATGCAATTGGTTTCATCCAAATCGAACATCTGAGTAAGGAGTTATGCTCGTTTTACTTCAGCCTATCAAAACAGATTTTTAGGGTCAACTTCAAAGGACCATAACTCCTTGTACAGGGCGAACTGGGTGGCATACTTTATATGAACTGAAAGCCCTTTGGATTATCCTTCCAAAGATACCAATTTCACCCAAATACTATATCGGATAAAATAGTTATGGTCGATCTACTTTAGCTTATCAAAACAGTCCACCAAAGGACAGATTTAACATTATTTAAATTTTAAAGGCATTTTGGTCATTTTCTATTATATTATGGACGGGAATATGTGTATATATACATGTATATGAGTTCAAAAACTCATTTTCATCATCAATTATTGAGAAAGACCAAACCCTAGCCAAATTTGACCTTTAAATTACTTTTGATCCAACCGTAGAAAATCCAAAGTAATCCGATAACTGTGTTTGTCCTCTCGAGAGATTCGAACGGCACCTATTATTTGTTCTAACAGGATTGCATAATCAATAGGTGAATTATAAGGTATGAATATTGTTTGCCATTGTTCTTTTCCATATGAATATGTATGATAGAGGATTATATGTATTGGTTGTTATTGAAAGGTGATGGAAATAGGGTTATGGACTATTTTACATGGTTGGATTATATTGAATTGTAGAAGGTGGATATGGTAATTGAGTTATGGAAGGTGGATATGGTAATGGATTTATGGAAGGTGGATATGGTGATATACTATTGAATTAATAATTATTTATGTCTATGGCTCAATATGGTTTAGTGGATTGGTTGGAAGGATAAATGAATCCAAACTTGCTATTGGAGGAAGTTGTATGAATATGCATGGCATATGAATGTAATTGGAGTATAAGAGGGTTAAAGTGACACCCTTTATGGTGTAATTAAGGCTTACTTCTCAAAACACTAGTTTGGTGAATTCAAATAATTGAATTGTGACGTTTGGTTGCTAATACTAGATTGCTATATTTGTTCATTGTACATAAGTAATCCGAAAAGATGGGAAGTCTATTTGGGACTAGTATTGAAGGTTGACTATCAGGTATGTAAAGCATACTCTATACCATATCTTTGGCATGAAAGTGAACAATTGTTCTATTAAGAAAGTTTCCAAAGTTATTCAATAACAGGTGATTCATAATGGTTATGTATGATGTCCTACGCTACCAATGAACTTGTTTCCACCCTACAAGATGTCAATACATTCTAATACTTACTTGTTTTCCAAATCTTACATGTTTATTGCACTAATGAATGTTATAACTTATCCGGTTACTCAAACAAGATCCATGTGCTATTAATGACTCCAAAATATTTAATTGATATACCAATAAGTTCCTACTTCATTGTTATGGCATTGATGACTCTAAAACACTTCATTGATGTGCCAATGAGTTCTTACTTCATTGTTGTTGCATTGATGGTCTATTTATATGTCTCTTATTGATGTATCATTGTTTCAAAGTATCAAAAATGCGGTAGCGACCGAAATAACAATATAAAAGATTAATTGAACTATGTGATGGATGTTCTCTCTTATCGAGTGGTATCCCAAGGGCATAAGCCTATCATGGGTCGATCCCTATTTATGTGTTTATAGGTGGTATCCCAGGGGCATAAGCCTATCATGGGTCGATCCTAATTGATATGTACTGGAGGCAACCTAATGATCACAGTACATTACTGTAATGATTACAAAGATGATAAGAACGAACGTAAAGTGATTGAATAAATACAATGTACAGGTTGTCACAAGTTCTAGTAATTGTGGTCCACTCCTATTAAGATTTATTCACTTGTTTCTGATTTCTATTGATCTCCTATATCTTATGTGATTATCTACTGCTTTACATACTTAGTACATATTTCGTACTGATGTCCCCCATGGGGGACATGCATTTCATGCTGTAGGCACATGTACCTCAGCTCATACACCGCACAAGTAGGAGCCAGGATATCCAGCTGCTTTTGGTGAGCTCCAATTTTCTTCGGGGCTTTCTGTGTCATATCCAGTCACTTTTGGTATTGTATATAAGTTATTTATATGGCAGGGTGTGTCCCGACCTTAGTTAAACTCTATGTATTTACTAGAGCCTTTGTAGACCTTATGTACATTCAAGGTAGTGTTTTGTTAATAGACGTGATGGCTCCAACGGCCAAGTATTGTATATACATATATTTGTGTGCTCGAGATTATACAGGTGATTAATTCCTTTTATATTCGACATGATGTTGTCTGAATTTCGGGTTGTCATAGAGGTATGCATGGGAAGTATAAGGTTATGAGCTGGTTCTCTCGGGCCTCCTCGATTACGGGTGCCAGTCCACCCCAATAGGATTTGAGGCGTGACACATGGTTTCAACCATTGAAGTATATAGGCAAACAATTCCCATGACATAAACTAAATGACTTAGAAATCATATTGAAAGCAAGACATTAACATTTGATTGAAAACCACCATTTAAAAGCATGCATGTTCCTAAAATCTACACCCATGAGATTTTAGGATAACCCCACGTACCTCTATTCGAAAGGATGATTGATGTTTCTTGAAGCTTGCGGTTTGGTAATTCCAAATATATAATTATCTTTTAAAACCTACGGTCGAATCTTGAACTATTTGGGTTTTTATTTAGAAACCCTAAGAAGAATCTTTGAGCACTTTTGATGAATGGAGGTGTATTTTTGGGATCGTTGGAACTGAATTTTGTGTTTTCAGACTAAGGGTGGAAAAGGACCACTTTGTCCCCAAAACGGAGTGTTTAAGTCACTTGAATTCTTTACATACGCGCCGCCCATCCCATTTCCTATGTTTACATAGGCGCCACCTAGGCTATCGCCTATGTTTACATAGGCGCCGCCTAGCCTATTGCCTATGCTTCCCAGTGGCCATGGGCAATTGGTTACGCGACGCATATCACTTTGAAAGGCCATAACTTCTTGCTTGGATGTCGGATTTTAGCAAAATTGGTATTGTTAGAAAGCTAACTAGAATACCTATCATTTGAAACATTGTAGGCTTTCTAATTAGACATATACAGAGAGTTATGGTCGATGGAAGCTGACACATTTTACAGCATCACTAAAACTTAGTTTATAGAAATATTTTCAACTCGTCCATGAGTTGATGGACCTCTATGGTCTAAATTCAAGCTTGAATGGATTCACATGCTACATAAATAATTAACATGCCATATTACCATAGGATTTTATGCTTCGGGATTATCAACGCATCGAAATCATGGTCTATATTATAGCCCAAAATGCGGGGCATTACATTATCCCCCCCTTTGGATCATTCGTCCCCAAATGATGATGCGGGACGCACACAGACACAATTTCAAGCATAATAAAGGACTAGGAAAGATAAGATAGGAACTGTACCTTCTGTCTCATCCTCTATCAAAGCAAATAAATTGGGATATCTAATTCTCATGTCATCTTATGACTCCCAAGTTGCTTCTTCGACTTTTGGATTCCTCCACAGTACTTTTACAAAGGCTATCTCTTTGCTCCTCAGCTTTCGAACTTGGTAATCTAAAATTTCAATGGGCTCTTCCTCATAATACAAGGAGTCTATCAGTTTTATACCCTCTACTGGAAATACCATAGAATGATCTCCAATGCATTTCTTCAACATGGATATATGGAATACCAGATGAACGGAACCCAAACTTGCAGGCAATTCTAGCTCATATGCAACTGTACCAATCTTTTTAAGAATCTGATATGGCCCTACATAGCGAGGGATCAATTTACCCCTTTTTCCAAAACTCACTCCTTTCAAAGGAGAAACCTTGAGAAACACCCAATCTCTAACTTCAAACTCTAGTTCTCTTTTTTGAACATCAACATAGGACTTCTGATAACTTTGAGCAGTCTTGAGTCGTTCTCTAATGATCTTCACTATCTCCATCGCTTTATGAACAAGATCAGGCCCATACAAATTAGTCTCATCCACTTTATACCATCCTATCGGAGACCTATATCTCCTCCCATACCAAGCCTCACAAGGAGCCATCTTGATGTTGGCATGGTAACTATTATTGTAAGCAAATTCAACCAGTGGAAGGTGATCTAACCAACTATCTTTGAAATGAATGATGCATTCCCTCAACATATCTTCGAGGGTCTGAATGGTACGCTCAGCTTGCCCATCCGTATGAGGGTGAAAAGTTGTGATCAAATTCACTTGTGTACCTAAACACTTCTGGAAAGATCTCCAGAACTGAGATGAAAACTTCGTACCTCTACCGGATATAATAGACACTGGTGCCCCATGCAATTGAACTATCTCCTCAATGTAAATCTTAGCATAGAAATCTCCCAAATAATTAGTCCTCACAAGAAAAAAGTGGGATGGCTTTGTCAACTGATCTACAATCACCCATATAGAATCATACTGGTTTGGGGATCTCAGAAGTCCTGTAATGAAGTCCATATTTATCATCTCCCACTTCCATAAAGGCAGGGCTATCTCTTGGAAAGTACCATTTGGCCTCATGTGTTCGACCTTCACTTTTGATAGTTCAAACACTTGGACACAAAATCAGCTACATCACGTTTCATGTTATTCCACCAATTCACGGTTTTCAGATCATGGTACATCTTATTATAGCCTAGGTGAATGACATACCTCAAAGTGTGTGTCTAATTAAGGATTCTTTCCTGTAGCCCATCAATATTCGAAATGGAAAACCTACCCTAAAATCTCAGAATACCATCACCACCAATATCAAACAACATAACCTTTTGTTGACCCATATCTTTCTTGATTTGCATCAAGATAAGATCTTCAACCTGCTTCTCCTTAACTTCAGCACAAAGGGATGACTTAGCTAACTAATAAACAATCAGCCCTCCATCTTCGGAATCTAAGAGTCGCACTCCCAGATTTGCAAGGTGGTGAATATCCTTCACCATCTCTTTCTTTCCTTCTTCTACATGGAAAAGGATACCCATAGACAACCTGCTGAGGGCATCAGCTACAACATTTGCCTTTCCCGGATGGTAATACAGGCTCATATCATAGTCTTTCAGAAACTTCATCCAACACCTCTACCTGAGGTTCAATTCTTTCTGTAAGAAAACATACTGCAAACTCTTATGGTCAGTATAAATATCAACATGTACTCCATAGAGATAGTGCCTCCAGATTCTAAGTGCAAACACCACGGCTGGTAACTCCAAGTCATGAGTGGGGTAATTGCGCTCATGAACCTTTAACTGCCTAGATGCATAATCTATTACCTTACCACGTTGTATCAATACACAACCAAGTCCTACACGGGATGCATCACAATAAACCACAAAATCATCTACACCCTCAGGAAGGGTCAAAACAGAAGCACTAGTCAGCTTGTCCTTTAACTTCTCAAAACTGTTTTCACACAAGTCAGACCACAAAAACTTTATCTTTTTCTAAGTCAGTTTAGTAAGCGGAGAAGCTATGGAAGAAAAACTCTCTATGAACCTTTTGTAATACCCCGCCAAACCTAAGAAACTTTGAATATTGGTTGGAGTTGTGGGTCTGGGCCATTTTCTCACTGCTTTAACTTTCTGGGGATGCACTCTTATCCCGTCATTGGGAAAACCCAGGAAGGCAATATCATCTAACCAGAATTCGCACTTAGAAAATTTGGCATACAGTTGATCCTTAAGGGTCTGAAGGACAATTCAGAGATGATTGGCATGATCCTCTTTACTTTTAGAATAGATCAGAATATCATCAATAAATACAATGACGAACAAGTCAAGAAACTGACTTAACACTCTATTCATAAGATCCATGAAGGTTGCAGGGGGCGTTAGTCAACCGGAAGACATGACTAGAAATTCGTAGTGACCTTATCGGGTTTGGAAGGCTGTCTTGGGTATTCTGACTCCCTAAATTTCAACTGATGATAACCAAAATGAATGTATATTTTTGAAAAACACTTGGCACCCTGAAGCTAGTCAAAAAGGTCGTCAATCCTAGGAAGAGGATATTTATTTTTAATCATGACCTTATTCAACTGACGGTAGTCTACGCACATCCGAAGGGACCCATCCTTCTTTCGCACGAAGAGCATGGGTGCACCCCATAGGGAAACACTAGGATGAATTAAACCTTTGTTTAACTCTTTTAGTTTCGCGGAGCCATTCTATATGGCGGAATAGAAATAGGACGAGTGTTTGGCAATACATCGATGCAAAAATCTATCTCCCTATCAGGGGGTATCCCTGGGAGATCTTCGGGAAAGACTTCTGGGAATTAATTTACTACATGGACTGACTGCAGAGGAAGGTTTTCAACTTTTGAATCTTTTACTCGAATTAGATAATACATACAACCTTTGGAGATAAGCTTTCGATCTCTAAGATAAGAGATAAAGTGCCCTCTAGGTTCCATAGAACTCCCTGCCCATACAATTGGTGTCTTATTCGGGAAAGAAAAAGTGAACTTTCGGGTTCTTCAATCAAGGGTGGAATAACACAAATGGAGCCAGTCCATCCCAAGGATGGCATCAAAATCTATCATATCCAGTTCTATAAGGTCTGCCACAGTTTCCCTACTATGAATAGACACAACACAATTTCTATACACCCTTCTAGCAAAAATAGAATCACCTACAGGAGTAGAAACAAAGAAGGGTTATACAATAACTTCGGGCTTAAACTCGAAACCAACAGCCATATAAGGGGTCACAAAAGATAAAGTATACCCGGGATCAAGCAATACATAAACATCACGAGAAAAGATTTGTAACATACCGGTGATAACATCTGGTGAAGCTTTCGCCTCTTGGTGGTTAGTCAAAGAATATAACCGGCTGCGATCGCTCCCAGCAGCTGAAGGGGAACCCTTAGGAAAAGGAGCTATAGAGGCGGCTTGGGACTTAGCCCTCCCCCCCTCCCCCCCCCCCCCCCCCCCCCCCCACCCCCTCCAATAGAAAGATAATCTCTCTAAAGGTGACCACTTTTCCATAAGTATAGCAGTTTCTCCCCTCAAACCAGCACTTTCCTAGATTATTCCTTTTGTAAACCTCGCACCACGGATAAGTACGATGCTGCTGGGATACACTGCCTTGAGACTGTGTGCCTAGAGCCTTAGATCCATGAGGAGTCTAAAAACTCTCAGTTAGTCTGTCTGTCGATCGTCTGGGTGCTGGGGCGCTAGCTGCTGACTATGCATTATTCCAAAACTTCTTATTCTTCGACCACTTATTACCCTATTTACCACTCTGCAGCTGACTCTGGTGCTGGTCCACAGATCTAGCTCTCTTAGCCTGTCTATCTTTCTCTCTAGATTCAGTACTCTTTTTCTTCTTCTCATCCGCCTGCTGTATATGAATGGTCAGTCGAGCAAATTCTAACTCCTTATTTAACATAGCCCCCTGGCACTCAAGTACCAGGTTATCGGCAAGGCCAAATGTAAATTTCCATATTCGGGCTCTAATGTTACTAGTCAACTCTGGTGCATAGCGGGCTAGTTTATTAAACTTCAAAGTGTACTCCAGAACACTCATACTGCTTTGCTTCAGATTCATAAACTATTCCGCTTTGTTCTCCCTCAACTCCAGAGGAAAGAATAGATTAAGAAAAGCTTCCACAAATTCGCCCCAAACTGTGGGCTCAGCACTTTCACTTTTTCCATCTTCCCAGTCGGCATACCACTGATTTGCAACATCTTTGAGCTGATAGGTTGCTAGATCCACCCCTTCAACCTCATCCATATGTATCACCTTAAATATCTTTTCCATCTCATCCATGAACACCTGTGGATCTTCCTCCACCTTGGTGCCAGTGAACTTAAGTGGGTTCATCTTCATGAAATGCCCGACTCTAGTAACCTCAGACTTAATAGATATAGACCCAACATCTTCCAATTATCGAGCTTAATTTTCTACCAACTGTGTCAACATATGAATGGACCGTCTAAATTCTGCATTTGAAATATCTCCCTGAGCAGTTGGGGGACAGTTGGCATTAGTCTGTGGAGCCCGAGGTAGACTGGTCGAGACTGGAGGGACTCCCGGAGTAGGGACAAATTTGGGAGTGTGCGCACTATTATAGGTCCGCATCCCATGAGTGTGATGGACCTCATATGCCTAAGCATTCTGATCGATGATACGACGTAGAGGCATAATCGTGTTTCTGAAATAAAAGTGATCATTGATTAGGGGACAGTTCAGACTCTGAAGCACGAACTAAATCACAAAAAAGGTAAATATTTCCTAAATGCCTAGTAGCCTCCATCTTATAAGTGTGGCGTGATACACATCCATAAATAATACTCTACCCAATGAGATTTCACAGACACCCTGGGACCATAAACCGTGCATTGATACAAAGTTTGTCACAACCGGAACTAGGGCCTAGCCGTGATGAGCATTTCAAACCATGAAGGCCCAAAACACTCCTTTTTGCCTGGTCATCATGCACCAAATTCATATGATCAAAGTAATGCAGAAGAAGCACAATAATTTAGAAACATGGTCATAAATATGAAAAGAAACAATAACGGGGAAATAAGGTTCCCCTACCCCAACATCAATCAATCTCTAAACAACTATCTGTGAAAATCTCTAACATATGACTGAGTCAAGTAACTATATATGAACTGGGATAAGGCCCCCAATAGACCCCAAAACTGAATATAAGATAAAAGGATTGCAGGACATAAGACCTTCTGAAACCTAGAAGGCTCACCACTTATCTCTGTAACTCTGTCTGAATGATCTACTGATTCCCTTGACCCCTATACTGGGCCTCTAAACCTGAGAGGTTGGAGAGGGGAGGGGTCAGCACAAAAGTACTTGCACGTAGAGATATCAAAACAAAACTTAATATTTTTACAAAATATAGTTGAGAGCCATTATAAAGCAATTTCGTATCAAATCATTTGAAAACACATGGGTGTAATCCAATGGTTTCTCAACAACAATGTAATGCAACTGAGCTAGGTGGAATACCCTACATAATTTACACCAACTGTCTAACCTCGGTTGCCACCGAGATTATAGTATAAGTGACGGAGAGACACACAAGATCACGTAGCATGGTGTCTCGACCCAATGGGAGTGCCAAAGGTCATTTAGCCCGGGCTCCTACCTATAATCCTAATTTGGGAATGACATAAAGTCAAGTACTCAAGATCACTTAGACTAGTACCGAATTCCCATGTCAGCAAATACGGTTTCCAGCGATGAGCCCTTACACTCAAACACCTTCTTTGGGCATCCACCTATCTCATGTAAAATCAATGCATTCAAATTTCATCTGATTCAATCACATATTATATTCTGTAGGGTATCGTCATACCCTACTTGCAAGTCATCAATATCACTTCCACATATGCATTATCATGTAAAACCAAGGTGCTTCATCATTTACAAGTGGTGAACAATAATTATTGCAAATTCATGCTATTTTTTGTTGGTCACTATATGATATGAGGTATCAAGACATTATCATGGGAATTTGAAAGAAATTTATCATTCATATTTATCAACTTCCATGGAAAATCTCAAATCACATATGCATGGTTTCAACCATGGAAGTACATAGGTAAACAATTCCCATGACATAAAGTAAATGACTTAGAAATCATATTGAAAGCAAGATATTAGCATTTGATTGAAAATCCCCATTTAAAAGCATGCATGTTCATAAAAACTACACCCATGAGATTTTAGGATAACCCCACGTACCTCTATTTCCAAGGATAATAGATGTTTTTTGAAGCTTACAGATTGGTGATTCCAAATATGTAATTATCTTTGAAAACCCATGGTCGAATCTTGAACTATTTGGGTTTTTATTTTGAAACCCTAAGGAGAATATTTAAGCACTTTTGCTGAATGGAGGTGTATTTTTGGGGTTCTTGGAACTAAATTTCATGTTTTAGGGTTAAGTAAGGGTGGAAAAGGACCACTTTGTCCCCAAAACGGAGTGTTTAAGTCACTTGAATTCTTTACATAGGCGCCACCCATCCCATTGCCTATGTTTACATAGGCACCGCCTAGGCTATCCCCTATGTTTACATAGGCACTGCGTAGGTTATCGCCTATGTTTACATAGGCGCCGTCTAAGCTATTGCCTATGCTTTCCAGTGGCCATGGGCGATTGGTTAGGCGACGCATATCACTTTGAAAGGTCATAACTTCTTGCTCAGATGTCGGATTTTAGGAAAATTGGTATCGTTGGAATGCTAACTCAAATACCTATCATTTAACACATATTAGGCTTTATAATTTGACAAATAAACAAAGTTATGGTCGATGGAAGCTGACACACGTTACAACGTCCACTAAAACTTAGTCGATAGAAATAGTTTCAACTCGTCCATGAGTTGATGGACCTCTATGGTCTAAATTCACGCTTGAATGGATTCACATGCTACACAAATAATTAACATGCCGTATTGGCATAGGATTTTATGCTTTGGAATTATCAACGTATTGAAATCATGGTCTATATTATACCCTAAAATGCGGGGCATTACAGATGTAGAATATAGTGCTAAGAGTAGTAGCTTAAGGTTAATGATGTATATTTTGTGGGAATGAACCGGTAGGCATGATGGGATTTCTAAAAAAGTCTCGGTTTGTAATTTATGAAAATTTAAGTGGTAATGGTGAGGTATATGTATATGTAAGGACTAGTGTTAAAATGATGAATTATGGGTGAGTCATTAAATTGATAAGGGTGTAAGTATATAAGAATAAGTTGCACCCCCTGGTAGTATGGCGTTAGGTAAGATTTTATGATATAAGCTATAGGATTAATGGTTTAATGTTAGAAGGTTAAGTAGTGGAGAGTGGATTTTTATGTGATAAGGAGTGAGGATATAGATGCTCTTGAGATTGTGAATTATAGGTTGATGATGATAGAGTATACTTAAAAGGGAAAGTTTATCATTTACATATATAAGTGTTTTATGTACCTAGTCTGTGTTCTTAAAATTATAGCATGGAGAAGTTTAGTGAGTTATTGTACAATGTTTGTCAGAGTTGAATTGAGGAAATGTGGGTAGGCAATATGAGCCTTAGGTACAGTTTTACAAATTTTGTTAAGTTATTGGTTATGTGATTAGAGGTGTAATGTGAGTATTCTAATGAGTTGAAGATAGAGTTTTAAGTGCTTAGAAGTGAGGATGTCCACGCATGTAATAATGTTAGTCAAGATTTGATGATTTTGGGGTTAGAGGAGTTATGATTAGTATCCCTGAGGGAGATGTTCTAGAAAGAATTTAGTGTCCTTATTTTAAATTATTGAGGAAAGTTTGTGTTCGTGTGTATACCGATATCCTCTATTGCATTGAGAATTGTGGTTATAGGTTGATGAGAGGTTATATTCTCAAGTCTATGAGGGTCACTTTGATCCAAGGGGGAGATGATGGATTAAAGCAGTTCCAAAAATTTTATTTATGTATTGTGCCAAGTGTCAAGTAAAAATCATGATAAATCAATTCCTATTCAAGCAAACTCCTCCTGCTTCAATTTGATTGGATGTATACTAAGGCTTTATGTGTTCAATTCCTTCATATGTATAGGGTTTGAGCTTTTTATATCACTCATGTCATGTTCCGACCTTCAACAAGATGCAATAATGTCCCTCAGGGATTGAATAATCCAAGTATCCCATCCGTATGTTATGTTTCTCATGAACCATAAATTTGTGTCGGGGCGTTCTAAAGAACTATGTTTTTGTATATTACTGATTCATATTATGTCGAGATTAGCCAAATGATAAAGTTATGCAAACTCATCACTATTTCAGCTTTGAAAATGAGAAGCAAGAGCTTCAAGTATCAATCTTTGTCTCAATCATTGACTTTATGAATTTTGATCTTATGTTATAAAAATCATGAGATATGTGTACCCATGTTTCTAATATGTCCTAATAAATCATTTTATGTTGTGGTTATACCAAACGACCTTTTACTTATGATCTATACCCTTGATATCTGAAGCACTCCGTGTCTATTCTATCATTTCTTCACTTCATGCCCCTCCTTGAGTAGTACTGTGAGTATAAGCTATGAATTGACAAGTATTTCATCCATTCATAATTTTTAGACTCGGGTCCCTTATGATGGTGGTTGTGAAAGTGTGGTAGTGTTTGGGTGGGGAAGTAGATATTTTTGAAGATGGATATTTTGATGTGACTTCTAGAGCTAAGGTTATAGGGAAAGGATGAAGAAGGAGATGTGGTTTCGTTATGTGAGATAGTTAAGAAGGAGTTATTTGGTGAAAATCTTAGTAAGAATGATTGAATTGGTTGGTCTTAGTTATGAGATCTATGAAGCGGGTGTAGTAATTGTAGGCTTAAATTTTGTGATTGATGAAGACACGAACAAATGTGTTGTATGGTTAGTATTCCTTGAACTAATACTTGAGGTTGTTGGGTTATAGTGATAGGGTGAGGTGATTTCTTAATGTGATGTAGAGTGCAGGGTCCCGTAGTTTAAGTTAGCAACTCTTCCCTTCGAGTTGGGCTTCAGCATAGAATTATTATACGGCAGGACACAAAATACTCATGGTTAGATGTGTTATAGGAGAATTGTAGGTTAGAAATGATGAAGTATGTTGATTAATGTTGGGTATAGACAAGTAGTGTCTCTAAGTTTAAGTCTTTTTGTTGTATCTTGTTAGATGGACAATGCTAATATTCTTATATATCCCGCAAGAATCTTATCTCATGTTTTCTACTAATCTTAACCAGGATAAGGACTCTTAGGAAAGATTAAGGTCTTACAATGTTTTGATCATGTGCCAGAAAACACATGCCAAGATCATGTCAATGTCAGGTTTCGTTATCTCTAGTTTCGTGCTTATCCATTTCCCTAGCGGTTATCATGAAGATAGTGTGATGCCTTTGCATATATTTGCTGAGGAAAAATGTTCAAATAAATATTACATTCTTTATTCTACACTTTTAGAGCTTCAAGAAGTCCCTACCCAATGATCCCAAGGGAGAGATAATGTAACACCCCGTACTTTTGAGCTAGAATCTAGACCGTCATTCCTACGCATATAGACTTGAACTAGATGATTCCTTGTTAATATATGTGTGGTGATCAATCCTATAGTGTGAGAATACCTTAGAATATGAATTGAAGTCACAAAAATCCCGTAACTCTAAGACGAGTTGAAAACATTTCTACCGATTAAGTTTTAGTGGATGTTTAAACTTGGGTCAACTTCAATCGACCATAAATTCTTGTATATAACAAATTAGAGGGCGTAATATAAATCAAATTAAAGGTTTTCGAAGTAGATTTCCAACAATACAAAGTTTGCAAAATTCCAATACCCGAGCAAAAAGTTACAGCCACTTTCATAAAGGACAGTAAGCCGAGGTGATATGCCCGCGGCGCGTGCTCCATCGCCCCCAGCTATTTCCCAGGTTTTTTTTTCGCATTTTTAAGGGAAAAGGGGTCCTTTACTTTACCCTAACTCGTTCATAACATAAAATTCCAGCCCCAAGAAGCATCAATTGCATCTTTTTTCAATTTTTCTCTCAAAAGATTGAAAACCCTAACCACCTCTCCAAGAACAAGATTCAACTTTTCCTTCCCCAAAGATCAAGAATTCAAGCCTTTTTCAAGATTTCCATGAAACTGATTAAGATTTGAATTCCATCCTTCTAACTACAAAATCTAAGGTATGTGGACTTTTTCTAAAACTATATGGGCATGGTGAAATTATTTTAATGATGAATAAATATTTAGAAATCATGAACTTACAAAGGGGTTTTGGATTTACAATTACATTTATGTATTATGAAACATTATTGATGATAAAGTTTTGGTATTGAGGCATTTCCCCTAAACTTGATTAATAACCATGTATAAGTATATATATGTAAGTGTTTGATGAGTTTGAATGATGAATTAAGAGCAAGAACTATTAGCAATCCCTCTCTTGTTTACAAGATTCTTGTTTTTGTAAGTTATGATTTATTTGAAATGCATTGTTAGAAGCATGATACACATATATTAATTTTTTTTGTTTATGGCTGAATTATTGATTTGAAATGAAGAGAGGGTATTTTACTTGGTGTTAAAGGTTGAAGATGTTTACTAAGAAGATTGCATGTTTTGTCAAAAATTTCATGACCACCACATGTTTGTTGAAGTGTTGAAAAGAGTGATTTTTGCATAACTTGATAAATCTTTTGAAGTCTGGATCTTCTTGAATTATTTCAAGTATGGCGGTCCAAACTTTATGTTTTGAAAGAAGAGACTATGATATGACATTTTATGGGTAAGAAACATGGCTTCCAAGTCTTGGTGTGTCGACACCAAAATAACGATGCCATAATAGACTCAAAGTAAAATACAAATCAGATTTCACTCAGATTTGCAGATTTTGAAATTTAGAAAGTTACATGTTCAGAAATGGTGTTAGGTGGTTACCCGAAGAAGGAGCGAGTTTAGAGAACTCATTTCCTGAAATTGTGTTTTGCTGATACATGATTATTATATTTCCAAGAGGAATTATACGCTGGCTTAGTGCCCTGTGGCGTATCAGAACAGAAATCCAACCCTTGTGGCAAACACAGGTTGAGGACTTGGATTTCGAGTTAAGGGTGGATCCCATATATCCCATGGGATACTTTTAGAAATGTAGGGTGTAACACCTAGTTCAAAAGTAATACAAAGAATGGAATTGCATTGACAAGATAGTTTCAAGATCATTTGAGAATTGCCGATGTATTTTAAAACTACTTCATGTACAATGTCTTATGAATTTCTCTCACCTCTATTTTATATATATATATAAATTCATTATTTTGGATTTCTTTGCATACCAGTACAATCGTATTGACCCCCTATATTTAGGGTCTGAGGCTTAGTCTAGAGGTCTTTCTAAGTCTTAGAGTTATTCACACAGAAGGGAAGTGTGCAGTTGGTGAGCCTTCTTTATTATGGAAGGCCTATTTCTTTTTAGTCACTTGTCATTTATTTTGGTTTAGGTCCACTGGGGACCTCTTCCTAGATTCAGACAGTTTTTTAATGTCGTATGTAGTAGAGATTTTGCGGACTAAAAAAAAATATTGTCTAGATGTTGATAAATTTATTTTTGTATTGGTAAACAGAATTCAAAATATGACCATGATTCTATTTATTATATTTTTGCATCTTTTCTTTATTATACGAGTATTGTTCATGATTACCAGATGTAAAAGGGCGTGCCGACCTCTATGGTTCAGTCCTATCTCGGGTCATGACACAAGGCCATAGGATACTATGATGATATATTGATACCTAGCAAGGCAGAAGGATACTGTTGTGATTCATTGAAACCCGGAAAGGCTGGAGGATACTATGATGAGATGTTGATACCCGGAAAGGCCGAAGGATACTATGATGAGATGTTGATATCCGAAAAGGCCAGAGGTTGATTACAAGGATGATGGTCATGACGATGACATTTATGATGAGTTGTGATATTGATTGTGTACCTTGCACTCATTCTTTTATGCGCATCGCCTATCACCAGTATGTGCCTATGTCTATCATCCGGTATGGGACTATTACATAGATATTGGTAAAGAATATGCCTTGTGTTTTTGTGTGTTAATTGAACCTTTTGAGTCTATGCTCGGATAGGTATTTGGTTGTCCGAAGTATCTGGATATTCATGCTGATATTGATATTGTTATTATCATTGCTATGATCATTATTATGTCTAACTTATGACAGATTGGTCATTGATCTATTGTTGGGATTTGAGGTATGTATTCGTCCTCTTTTATCTTATGATTGCATTATTATGCACGATTATATCATGTCTAGCCATGTGGATTAGAAACCCTGAGTATGATTGTACTAAATCCTGATAGTATTCTAATGAGGTCTTAATATGATGATCTAGGTAATGCTTTGAGATGGACTCACATCTATATGTATCTATAGATGTGTGTATATATATCTAGCTATATGAATCTATGGCATTATCGTATATCCCTCCCTTCGTTTGTTCTTATTGTATATTTGTTTCTTTGTCTTTTATATTGCTAGCTATCTGTCATTCGCCATTTATTCGTATATTGGCTTGGGATATACAATATAGCGTTGACGTCTATTGAATGTAGCTGGACTAAAATAGTTCACCCTTGATGCTTCCTTAGTCTTATTATGTTAGTCTCTTAGACCTAAACAAGATAGTTGTTCCTCATTATTTCATTGACTTATGATATGATTTCTGGACTCTTGGGAGTAGTTTTCATTCTGTTTATATGTTGTATATATCTTCTTTATCTTTGGAGCTCAGTTTGTAGTTGCCTATTAAGTACCATTCGTTTGGTACTTATACTACACTTTTGCAGCTTGCAGATCAGAGTATGAATTATCACCGTTGACGTGTGTCTCGTGCAGAGAAACCATGTGTTAGAGACTTAGAGTGTAGGAGTATTACTCATCTTTTTCTCATGTATTAGACTAATCTATATGTTGCATGTAGAGATAATTTGTATCAGGGTAATTCTCTTGATAGTTCACTTTCGTAATCTTATTATATTTAGAAGCTCTTGTACTGATACCTCCAGGTTTTGGGATTCTATTGTGTATTGATCTTTATGTCATTTATTCTGGATTTTTTCCTTATATCGTTGAGTAGTACATTACTAGACGTTCCGGACTACAAGTTGGCTTGCCTACTGGTGGGTTAAGGTAGGCGCCATCATGACCTGAGAAATTGGGTCTTGATAGAAATCATCCTTCGAGTTCAAGTCACATATACACGAAATTACAAACTAAGGTTAGGAAAGAAACCCTATGATCATCAAATACTTTCATCAAATTGTTTCCACAATGCATGCTTTTTATGCAAAATCCCAAACTTACTACATATATAAACTTGTGTAACTTTAAAACGTATTAAAGATCATAAAAACACACGCCCATGAGATTTAGGACAGCCCACATACCTTGAATTCCTTAGTTTGGAGATTTAAACTCTAATCTTGACTCTTTTCTTCAAAATCTTGAACTTAGAGGTTGAATTCTTGATCTTTGGGGAAGATTTAGGATTTAGTTCTTGAGAAAAATTGAGTACTTTTAGGTATAATTCCTTAACGATGAGTTAATCTACTGTTGTCACTATTTAGGGCTATAGGGAAAAGACGAAACTACCCTACGGAATTAAATTCGTAACTAAAACCCATTTTGGGACTTCATCATGACCCGCCAAGTGGCTCATCACTATTGGCACTGCGAGGCGGTGCACTCACGGTGACCCACTATTTTCTAAATCCAAATACGTCTAAACCTCGTCCGAAAAATTCAAAACTTTTCTGAGACATCCCCTTTACACCCCTGAACATGAATCAACTCAAAAATCTAAATCTCGAGATCAGGAAGATCAATTTAAAAATCATTGAAGTTAAGGGCACAAAAATATGACTAAGTGTTTAGTCACTTAGAAAAATTCAGGTTGTAAGTTCTCTATGGATGCTATTAAGAGTGGTATTAAGTTGAGAATGCTACTGGGTGTTACAATAGCTGAATTATATAATAGGGGTCTACTGAATAATTGACTATATTTCATTCTCATGCAACAGTAATTCATGACAAAAATCAATTGATATTTTAAAACTTCATATCACTGTCAATCTTCAATAGGAAAAAAATGTAATGACCCGAAATCGCCTCCCGGGACGTCACACGGTGCTTAAGGCTACAATTAGCCCCAAGCTAAGCCTTTGAGCCTGTTTCTACTAATAACACTCATTTCAAGATGAAATAATTCAAACACTAGTATAGTCATATCGTACGAAAGGAAATACAGAGAAAATGCTCGGTCCAAACGACCACAATACTGGAAACCTCAACACAACCACAATCTGATAACTAGTCTGACAAAGCCTCTACTAATCCATGAACTAGAGTACCATTGGGATAGGTCCCCAACTGACTCGAAATAAATTAGAAGTAACAACATAGTCTCTAAAAATATGGAGATGTCTGAATATAGGTCCTCGAACCATGAGGGCTCACCACTGTAGGAATGTAGATAGAGGTACTCGGAAATCACTGACGAGGTTGGGACTGAGCACCTGAACCTACATTATAAGACAATGTAGCACATAGACGTATATGTGGATCAACACTTGGGAATGTACTGAGTATGTGGGGGTGCATGCATTTATATAAAACAACATCAATACTCTTTATCAAATCATGAATGTAATAACTAATGACTCACATGTCTTGAATAAGAATAAAATGTGAAGCTCACGAATAATGTAAAATGGAACATGTAACACAATCTCGTGAATCATTATACTTTCAGCTTTGAAATTCGTACTCTTCTCTTATTCTCATTACTCAAGCCTAAAAGAAACTTTAAGCAATACTTTCTAGTCATGCATATGTCTCATGGAGAGTAAAACTTCTTCAATGCGCAAGAATTCATAACTCTTTTGAACTCAAATACTTGCAATTCTAAATCATATAACTTTGGAACATACTTGAAGGTATTTCATTCATGTTAGGAAAATATCGCATTTCATGCTTTAGGGAAAAATACTCATATCAAGGGAAAGTATTTTAGTATTAAAGGAAAATCTTATCTCAATGGAAAATACTTTAGTTTAGGGAGTTTCTCTTAAACGACATAAACCATGCGAGCTACATGAAGTCAAACATTTGGTCCTCCTAAAGAAGAGACCTCATGTTGGGGAAAGGCGTCATACTCTTGCCAGGGAGTCAAAACCTGGAAAATAGATTTTTTCAGACCAAAAAGAAAAGAACTGGTTCAGGTTAGAGAAATAGGTCAATTACTTGTTGCCAGTATAGACTAAAAGAAATTTAATTCATCCATTTACTCATAAAATAGTACCCAAGCTTGACTGGGTTCCTACGTCTAACCATTGATTACTAGCAGGAGAAGTTGAAAGGTAGCAACAAACATTAGTACCTGGATAGTGCTTGTTCAAGACACATGACTGATGATAAGAAAAAGCTCCTTTCACTCTCAAAAATAAATAGAGGAGGAGTTTCCTTTGGTGATGGTAAAAAGGGAATCATTACTTGAGTTGGAAAAATTGACTCATTTGAGTCAAGAGAATTGGAAGATGTCTATTTTGTAGAAGGATGGAAGCACAATCTGCTGAGAATTTCACAAATGTGTGATAAAGGTAATAAAGTTATTTTTACTTCTGCAGGAGTCAAAGTCAAGAGGATGGACACCAAAGAGATTATGCTCACTGCAAGAAGATATAGAAATATCTATAAAGAAAACATAATGGAAATACTAGGACCAGATTTGACTTGTCTGAGTGCAATGGAAAAAGATCCCCTCCTTTGGCACAGGAGACTTGGACATGCAAGTCTGAAACAACTAAATATACTTTCTTCCAAAGATGTAGTGTTGGGATTCCCTAAGACCAAGTTTAAGAAAGAAAAGTTATGTAGTGCATGTGTAAGGGGGAAGAAGCTAAGATCTTTTTTCAAGTCAAAGAACCATGTCAGCACTACCAAGTGTCTTGACCTAATCCATATAGACTTATTTAGACTAATGAGACTTTAATAAAGCAGAGGTGAAAAAGGTATATTTTTGTGATTGTTGGTGATTATTCAATATTCACCTAGACATTGTTTCTAGCCTCTAAAGAAAATGCCTTTGATGTCTTTACAATTTTCATCAAGAAAATTGAAAAGAAACTGGGCATTTCATTAGTTTCCATAAGATCTGACCATGGTACAGAATTTGAGGATGTAAAATTTTTAGAATTCCATTCAACAAATGGTATAGAACATAACTTTTCTGCTCCTAGAACACCATACCAAAATAGAATGGTAGAAAGGAAGAATAGAACTTTGGAAGATATGGCTAGAACCATGATGCTTGCAGTAAATCTTGCTAAAAACCTTTGGGATGAGGAAATTAGTACTGCAACATATATCATAAATAAATGCATGATCAGACCTATTCTAGAGAAGACTCCCTATGAATTACTAAAAGAAAGAAAGGCAAACATTTCTCATTTTAGAACTTTTGGTTGTAAATATTTTATTCACAATGATGGAAAGTATAATCTGGGAAAATTTGATGCTAAAAGTGATAAGGGAATCTTCTTATGCTACTTACTTCATAGCTAGGCTTATAGGGTTCTAAACAACAGAACAAACTATGTTGAAGAAAGCATGCATGTAGTTTTTGATGAATCCTGTGTTAAGACTAACCTACAGGAAGAAAGTAACTCTGATGAACAGGTTACACAAATTGGTTCATCGACTAGAGCTACCAAACATGGAGGCACCTTCATAGGGGGAACTGAATCTTGAGGCACGGTGATAAGGGGAACTGAGACACCAACTACCCCAGCTCAGAACATCTACAATTATCCTAGTATCTCACTAGGTTTGGTCCCAAAAGGTTACAACTATCAAGGATCATATCCTATTGACAATGTTCTGACTGATCTCACTTATGGGATCACCAAAAGGTCTGGATTAAGAAGTATGTGTGATTTCAAGGCATTCCTATCAGAAATTGAGCCAAAGAAGTTAAATGAAGCACTGCTTGATGCTGATTGGATCATATCCATACAGGAAGAATGAAATTAGTTTAAGAGAAGCAAAGTATGATCCTTATTTCCACTACCAAAAGATAGAACAGTAATTGGGACTAAGTGGGTATATAGAAATAAATTTGATGAGCATGGAATAGTTACAAGGACAAGGCAAGATTGGTGGTCCAAGGATACAATCAAGAAAAAGGCATAGATTTTGATGAGACTTTTACTCCTGTAGCCATAACTAAAGCTATTAGATTACTTATTGCCTTTGCTGCCTATATGGAGTTCATTATTTATCAAATGGATGTTAAGGGCGCATTCTTGAATGGCATTCTCAAAGAGGAGGTATATGTTAAACAACCTCTAAGATTTGAAAGAAAGGAGTTTCCTGATGAAGTGTATAAACTATACAAGGCTTTGTATGGGTTGAAAAAATATCCAAGAGCTTAGTATGAGAGATTGCCAAAGTTTCTACTGGTGCATGGTCACACTAGAGGTAAAACTGACAACACTCTCTTCTTGAAAACTAATGGAAAAGATCTATTGATTGTGCAGGTATATGTAGATGACATTATTTTTGGATCCATAAACATGAACATGACTAATTCTTTTGCCAAACTCATGAGTTATGAATTTACGATGAGTATTATAAGGGAGATAAATTACTTCTTGGGATTGCAAATCAAACAAACAACATCTTGAATAATGAGACACCAATAGAAGTATGTAAAATAACTCCTCAAAAGATTCTCCATGGAAGAGGCAAAAGAGATCAGCACTCCTATAGCCACTGCTATAAAACGTGATTTGAATGAAATAGGTCCATGATTCATCTTCTCTCTCTGTACCTTAAATATACTTCTTTCTCTTCTCATCATTCACCAGTTACAAAACCAAAAACAAATCACTATTTCCCTCTTCTTCGCCATGGCATCTTCATCCTCTAATCCATCTATAGACTCTACCACCACTCCCTCAATAGCCATTATCCTTTATCCTATATTACCTTACCCCCACTCATTCCTCCCCCAATTTCAATTGAGCAATCTGATTTTACAGTATTCAAGAATCTGAAAAACCCTTTTGCCTAATTTTCTTCCAACCCTTCGTCATCTTCTAAGCCCTCACTACCTCCTCCAATGCCTCTTCAAATTATTGATAGAGATGATAGTCCTATTGTAGACCTAATCCCTCAAAAGTCTATATCTAAAGGAAAATGTAAAACCTTCCCCCATTGTCGCTACTCCTCTAACTCCTCATTGTTGAGATAAAAAGTAATAGGAAGACGCTTTCTTGGTAGAATCATTTCAAGCCAATAAAAATAAATGCATTGCTACATCTACTTCTCCTCCTTCTTTTGTATCCTCTTTCGATATTCTTCTTTTCTCAGTATGAAAAAAAAAGACAATTATTAAAAAATCTCCAAAACCCCTCTCTTATCATAAACCATTATCTCAGCCTACCTAAAAAGCTTCTTTTTTTCTAATTCCACCCCTACCTCCAAAGCTTCCTCATCTACCAAAGTCTATCCTCCAAAGCTATCCTCGCGTCTAAAAAAACAAATAAACAAACCTGTTCCTTCTAATCCATCTGAGTTTGACTCATCTCTGGATGCTACTACTGAGTTGGACCCTGATTTTGAGGTTCAAGAACCATCTTCCAATCAGGATACTCCTGTGGACCACTATCTCTATTTTCAAAAGAATAAGCTAAGTAAAGGGCGGGTTATTAGTGGTTTTGGGGGTGTTGATATGAATACTTTATTGGGAAAACTAGAATTTCAAGGATGGTCATACCTATTTATTTACGGTGACCTTCAGAGGAGGTTTTCCAAGCTTGAAGTGTATGATTTCTATACTAATGGATTAGCTATTGGTGAGATGTTCTCTACCACTGTTCAAGGGGTCACCATGAATATTTATGTTGCATATATTGCTCGAATCCTGCATATTCTTTCTGGGGTGGGGTCACTATGTCAAGGGCACTTGGCCACCTCTTGATAATCTTGCTTTCACTCTTGACATCTGTCATAAGTTTTCTGGCAACCCTCACCTGGTAAATTATCGAAGGGTTCTTAAAAGAGAGATGTCCTACTCCATCAACTCTATTTTGATGTTGTGCACAAGATGCTACTCCCCATAAAGGAAAGAAGGATTGTAGACAACTATCTTGACCTTACTTTTATGGAGTTGCTGGACATTGAGGTAAAAAGTGATATGCCTAGGCTTATTCTGAAGCATATGCAAAGGGTTCTCCTTAAGGAAGTGAATAGCCATGCTCTTTCTTATGAATTTTGGCTCACCCCCATGTTTGAGGAGTTTGGTGTATCTATTTAAGTATGGTCCTTGCAGACTACAAAAGATATTATAGGGAGTGTGAACCATGTATAACTACATATTTCCATGAGAAGCCCTGATAATCCTGTGCAAAGATTAAGGAACTCACAACAAAACATGTTGAGTTGGAGATTGATCAATCTGCACTGGAAGCTGCTCACGCTGCCCATGATGATAAGATGAGGGCTCTCCAAGCTCAGATTATCTCTCTTACATACTCTTTAGAGCATGAAAGATCTGAGAATGCTGATATTGTTCAAAAATTGATATCTCTTATCTCTTCTTCCTCATCTACTAAATTCTTCTCTTAGTGTCTTAAGACTGTCTTATTTTCTTCTCTTCTTCTAGGTCTCTGTGGTCTCTTTTTGTTGTTTTTGGGTAATGATAATTGTATCCTACTTTTTATATGAAATGGAATATACTGCTTATTGTGATCTACTTCTGTTTTTTCATACTGCATAAATATTTTCTTGCTTTGAGTTTTGATTGTTTTAGTGATAACCCCAGTGTCCATGAATAATTAGACATTTTTCACTTGGTATACAAGCTTTTTGATGATGTCAAAAGGGGGAAGAGTAGACTATGCAATTCTTATAACTCAATTGACTAACCTGTTTTATTCTGTGTTCTTATATTTAAATTTCGTTATTGAGTATGTTAGGATTTTATGATGGATGCTATGCTGCTAAGTTTGTCATCTTCAAAAAGGAGGAATTTGTTAGGGAATGTGAAGTTTTGATGATGGACATATGAATGAAACATTTTGTGCAAGCTTTTACACACAAGTGAATAAAGAGAAGCTACTGGTTCTCACATGTACTACATCTTGAAGTTAATGCAAGGTTAACAAGGCGTTAAGACAAAAGTGGATAAGTAAGGAAGCTCAAATTTGTTACTATACTTATCACATACATCAAAAAGATTGAGGAGAAGATAAGTGCAAGAACTTAGAATTTGAAGTAATCAAGGAATCCAGCTAGACTAAGAGATAAAGTAAAAGAGTCCTATTGAGTCTAGATGAGAGAGAGAAGGCAACAACAAAGAGTGAAACTACCTAGGAGTCCTATTGAAGATAGAAGAGTACATCAACTAAAGAACTCATCAAGGATTTGGCTTAAATATAACATACGACACTTAAAGTTTCACTCATTTACTAACAAGAAAATCATCTATCAGCAAATCAGTTCTCTTACTTGAAGAAGAACCTGGTCCTTTACTTAGCAAGTCTTAGACTTTATCTAATAGGTTGGTTCTTTGAGTTGTAATGAGTCTTTTGTTATAGTCTAAGTGAAGTATAAAGTTAGTTAGGAGTTTTGTCTTTAAGTTAGGGAACTCAAAGACTTGGGAACACTTATCTTGGGAAGATTTGTGTTTTGTTGAAATAGTAGTTAGAAGTCCTAACTCCTAGTTTACAAGAAGTATTGTAATTCTCTTGATTGTTGAGTCTCAAGAGTAATAGTGAAGTTGGGGTTAAATCCTATAGAGGTACAGGTCGTGGTTTTTTACCCCTTTCTTGAGTCGGGTCTTTTCCATGTAAAAATACTGTGTTCAGCTTTTACTTCTGTGAGCCACATTAGCTTACTTGTTCCACAGATAGGTAACCAGTAGAGTATAATATTAAAGCTAGAAGGGCACACACTCTAACACTCAAATTTGTATATAATTTTAAAAGTGTGTCCGATTTCATTCAACATCTAGGTTTTAGATTTTCTAAATTACGCCAACTAGATATGTCTGATTGTCGAAATTTAACATTTCTTTTTAAAGTTGGAGCTTTTTCTATACCCAAGCACTTGGATGAAATTATAGTTGAAGATTGTCAACGGTCGGTAGAGTTGTTTGAGCAATACGCCTCAACTCAGACAACACTTTTCAACTCAGAAATTCCAAGAGTTCGGAAGTTAGTGTTGAGAAAATTACCAAAATCGACAACGTTGGGGGAGCCTCAGCGTATGTAGGAACATATGGAGGAATTAAAGTTAATGGTTGCGGTGAAATACGGAAGTTTCCTCGCTATATTCAAACCTCCAACGACATCAAACTAATAGAAGGATCACTAAAGTGGTGGAAGCAACTCGAGTGGGATGACGATAACATCAAGTCTATTTTACAAAATTGCTTCCACTTGCCAAATTTAAAATTTTTTCCGCTGCATTTTCTCAGGCAATGTGCTAACTAACTTTCAGATTTTTCAATACTTTAATATTTGATTGGTTGTCCTCTAACATTCTTGTTTTTTCTTCTTATGTTCAAAAGGATTTAATAGCTTTACTGTTTTAGATCAAATGCATGCTCAAATTATTTAAGAATAAAGATGAACACATATGGTGTGTTGGATATGAAGGAAAATGTATTAAAGAAAATGAGGAGATAGTATTTCAAAGGGATAATACATAAACATGCCCTTTAACTTGACATCAAATCACATCT
Source organism: Capsicum annuum (assembly GCF_002878395.1). NCBI lineage: Eukaryota > Viridiplantae > Streptophyta > Magnoliopsida > Solanales > Solanaceae > Capsicum > Capsicum annuum. The sequence continues at coordinate 246,805,613 of NC_061111.1, read as the reverse complement.
ATGACCATGTGCACAAGTAGGCACTTAAACTTATATAAAGTTGAACAAGTAGACACATATGTCCTATATGGCGTCTGATACGGCTTCTCCTTTACGGACTTATTCTAGAAGAAAATCCAGATAAGCAATTGGAGATAATCTGTCTTAGTTTCAGAAAATATAAGATATATAAGTAGTTATCTATAGAAGTTATCATCAGTTATGTACAGAAACAACTATCTGCCTATGTCCTATCTTTATATTTTAGTCAGTACCAACTGTCTACATACATCCTATCTTTATGTTTTAGTATAAATATATGTATCTGGAGAATTCTAAATGAGAGAAGCGGTATTATTGTATTTGTACCTGGAGTTTTGTCCACTCCATACGGATATAGTTATTGGTTAATGTAGATACTTGTGCACACCCATAGTTGGAGGTCATAGATGTGATTTGATGACAAGTTAAAGTGCATGTTTATGTATTACGCCTAACCCAAAAGTCACCCAACTATCGATATTTCATCTAGAAAAGTCAATCAACCAATTTAAATTATTATTTTTTTCATTAAATTTTGCTGAAATTGAAATTTTTATTTTAAGATAAATCTTTAAGAAATAATAACATGCCCATTTTAACCATTTTATTGGGTTACTATGCTAAAATAACCATGTCAATAATTATTTTTCTTAATGGTTGTATAAAGTCAAAATGTGACGAGTAAAAGCAAACAGTGGGAGTTAACAACACTAAGTTTTGAGCTTGACTTTTTGGTTCTTCATTCAAGGGACCAAAGAAAGCAATTTTGGATCTCCAAGATTTTCGCCGACTCTAGAAGCAATTTTGGAGTCCCATAGATTGCAGCATCTAGGTACTCTTTTCAGTTTGGATTTGTAAAATTTTATGAACTCTCGTTCAGAGGATGAAGCCATAGCTATGGTAGTTACCACATGTGCCGCGACCTGTTAGGAGAAAAGAGTCATATTTGTTTTATGTATTTTCAGCTCTGATAGCTATGATTCCCTTGAATTTGATAGACTCAAAAAGCAGTATGATTCCCTTGAATTTGATAGACTCAAATAGCAGCTTCACCATTATCTGATAGTGAACCGGTTATTAACCTCTTCTTCAACATCGTGTAACCAGTTTATCAAATTATACTGAAAATATAAATCATTTGACCATGACTAAAACATAATAGTATGAATGAAAGTCACGTCTGGTATGGAGAATCTTATATAGATTATAAAGAAAGAAAATCAAGCAAGTTGAAGAATGGATTAAGATACAACCTTTCTGCAATCAAAATCATAAGAAATTTTATATGACAAGTTCATATGAATAAGTGTAATATTACTATAAGCTAAAGGCATTAGGCGAAGAAAAACTTTCTGGAAATTAAATCACTTGGTAAAATATATTTCACAGAATTTACAGAGTTCACACCCTATATGTTACAACAGATTACATATACATGTAACAACCCGCATTTTGGGGCTAGAACGTAAAACGTCATTTCCTACCCGTATAGACCCGAACCTAATGATTCCTTGATAATATATGTGTGATAATCAATTAGGTAGTGTGGGAATCTAGTTGGGAATGAATTAAGATCATAGAGGTCCCTTAATTCAAAGACGAGTCGAAAACTCTTCTATCAATTAAGTTTTACCAAACGTCTAAACTTGGGTCAACTTCCATTGATCATAACTTCTCATATATATCTAATTATAGGGCCTACTCTATATCATATTAAAGTTCTATGAGTTTTCTTTCCAACCTCACTAATTTGACCTAAATACGATACTCGAGTGAAAAGTTATAGAACTTTTCGTGAGTGGCAGTGAGCTGCCGCGATTACACTGCTCGGCGGTGCAATAGCGGTGAAGACAATACCGCTCAGAGGTAAACCTCAAAATTTCAATTTTCCAAAAAGTACATAACCGCTATTACACCGCTCAGCGGTGCCTACAGTGGTGGGACCAATACCGCTCAGCGGTGAGCCACAAAATCGGGATTTTTCTCAACTTTTAAGTTCGAGGGGCAGTCTAATGTTTTCCCTACAATTCCTAGTCATATTAACTGATGATTAGAACTTTTTTAGTGCATAATATTCCCACATTCACTCAAATTTATCAAGAACAAAAACCCTAACCTCCTTCCCCAAAGATCAAGAGTCCATACTCTAAGTTCAAGTTTTCAAGAAAGAGTTCAAGATTTGGGTTCCAATCTTCAAACTAAACAACATAAGGTATGTAGGGTTTTCCTAACCTACATGGGTATGGTGAAATCATTTTAATTATATTTAAATGTTGATTGATCATGAATTTATAGAAAGGGTCTTGAATTTTCATTTACAATTATGTATTATGAATACTGCTTGACAATAATGTGTTGGTCCTGAGGCCTTATATTGAAATTGATCTTTTACTCATAAAAATATGTATCTAAGCATTTGATGTCTTGAAATTTGAATAGGGAGCATGAATATTGGTACACCCTCTCATGTTGTGAAGCATCTTAATTTTACACATGTTATGAACTATTCGATTTCATATTGAACTTGAGGATCTTTGCCTATGTTTACATGAATTTCACTATCACATCCTTTTGTATTGTTTAAATGGTTCAGTGGTCTAAACATTGTGTTTCTTGAAAAGAGTTGTAACTTGATAATGTATGGCTGAGAAGTATGACTTGCAAATCTTGGTATGACGATACCAAATCAGATAATGCCATAACAGACTCAAAATAGAACAGAAGTCAGATTTCATGTAGATTTTCAAAATTTGAGTTTCTAAATATGAATGTTTAGAAAAGGTTAAAATGTTCCTAAGAAATGTTAGGTGGTTCCCCGAAGAAAGCACAAGTTCAGAAAACTCGTTGCCTAAAACCATGTTTTGCTGATAAAGGTTATTATGTCTCCAAGAGGGGTTATACACTGGCCTAGTTCCCTGTGACGTATTATACTCAGAAACTCCAACCTTTACGACAAAATTAGGTTGGGGGCTTGGCTATCGAGATAAGGGCGGATTCCATATAGCCTGTGGAATATCAGACTTGTAGGGCGTACCACCTAGCTCAAAAGTAAAGCAAAGAAAGTAATTGCATCTACATAGTTGTTTTAAAATCATTTGAGATTACCTATGTGTTTTAAATTATTTCATGTACAACTTTTTATGAAATGCTCTCACTTATGTTATGGTATATATAGAAGTACATTATTTTGGATTGTCTGCGTACTAGTAAATTTGTATTGACCCCCTATATTTCTGGGTCTAAGGCTCAGTCCAAGGGTCCCGCTAAGCTATATATTTGTCAGACAGATATGTGCAGTTGGTGAGCCTTCCTTATTTCAGAAGGCTTGTTTTTAAAATATTGTTATTTCATTTTTGTTTTTGAGTCCAACTGGGGGCCTTGTCCCATTTTAGACAAGATGTTAGTTTTTATATATAAGAGATTTCACAGACCTATGTTAAATGTTGATAGAGGTTTTTGGTTTTCACTTTGGATTATATAGACGAATGATTATATTGACCATGTTTCCGTATGATTAAATTTCCAAATTTTTTTACATTGTATGAACGTGTGTGTTATTGCCAGGTACAGAAGGGAGCTCGGGCCTTCATGGTTCAGGATGCTCATAGCACCTAGGTCTTCACCTCAGGTCATGAAAAACTTGGTATCAGCATGGTTCATGGTCCTAGGGTGTCTATGAAATTTTGTCGAGTAGATTTCTTTTTATGGGTGTGTAGCGCGCCACACTTAGAAGCAGGAGGCTACAAGTCGTTTAGGAGTGTCTCTCTTTTTTGTGATTTAGTCTGTGCTGTAGATTTTGAATATCCTCTGATCAATGATCTTTTGTATTTCAAAAAGTTATCATATCTCCCCATCTCTCCAACGAATAAAATGACCAAGCTGAGAAGGTCTGCCCTACCCATGGGATGTGGACCCGTAATAGAGCTTGCACCCTAAAGTTTGTTCCAACTCCAAGAGTTCCTCTTGTTCCAACCAGTCCACCTCAGCCTTTACGAACTGGTGTTAACCATCCCTAACCTCTTTAGAGGGAACTTTCAAATGCTGAGTTCAGATATTCCATCTATATAATTGCACAGCTGGTATCATCTCAGATCATCGGTCTGAATATATGGGTTCTATGTTGGGTTCATCTGAGATTACTCGGGTTGGTCAATTCATGAGATTGAACCCACCTATGTTCACTGGCATGAAGGTTCAAAAGTACACCTAAGGGTTTATTGATGAGTTGGAGAAGATTTTTAGAGTTATGCATGTGAATGAGGTTGAGGGTGTAGAGTTAGCATTATACCAACTGAAAGATATTACAAATCAGTTGTATAATGAATGAAAGGATTTTAAGGGTAATAATGCTGAGCCTTCTGTGTAGGGTGACTTTGGGGAAGCATTTCTAGATAGATTCTTTCCCCAGGAATGGAGGAATCCAAGGTTGAAAAGTTTATAAACCTGAAGCAAGGGAAGATGAGTTTTAAAGAGTACACCCTGAAATTCAACCAGTTATCATATTATGCTTCAGAACTGGTAGGTGGCATGAGGTCTCATATGAGGAAGTTTGCATCCGATATCTTAGATGATTTTGTACTAGAATGTAAAGGAGTATTGTTTAATAGAGATATGGTTTTCTCTAGGTGTTCTGTTCATATGCAACATGTTGAAGAGCAAAACAAAAAGTTGGCAGAGGCAAGGGAGAAAGATATGCAGGCCAAAAGGGCCAGGTCTACAGACCAGAATAGCAGTCAGCACCAAGGAGGAAATTGGGGTAACAGGTGGTCAAAGAAAAAGTTTTGGAGCAACGCTGAATCATTAACCAGTGCCCCAGCGCCCAGACCTTCGAATGATCAGCTTTCCTTCAACCCTCAGTCTAACAGTGGATGGAGAGCACAGGGCACTTATTCCCAAGGAAGTATAGCTCTACCACATTGATCGTTTTCGCAATATGGGACTTACAATAACATCACCTGGAAAATATCAGTTGGACAGCTTGGTATGTTATAATTATGGGCAGTCAAGCCACTTTCAGAGAGATTATCCTTCCGCTAAGGGAAACTTAGTGGATTCTAGGTCCCAATCTAATTCAGCAGCAGCACCACCACCTCTCAAAGGTACTACTTCAGCTATCGAGAGCGATCACTATCGGTTATATGCTCTTACTAATTTCTAAGATATAGAGGCATCTCCAGATATTGTCATGGGTACGTTACAAATTTTCTCCCATGATGTGTATGTTTAACTAGATCCCAGGTCTACTTTATCTTATGTGACCCCGTATGTGGCAGTCCATTTTGGCTTTGAGCCCAAAAAGATTTTGAAACCCTTCTCCATTTCTACTTCTGTTGATGACTCTGTTGTGGCTAGGAGGATGTACAAAAATTGTGTTGTGTCTGTCTATAATCGTGATACTTTGGTAGATCTTATTGAGTTTGATATGATTGACTTTGATGCCATTTTGAGAATGGATTGGCTCTATTTGTGCTATGCCACACTAGACTATAGAACCCAAAATGTCACTTTCTCCTTTCTGAATGAACCAGTGGTAGAGTGGAGGGGTATTCTTTAGCACCAAAAGCAGATATTCATCTCTTATCTTAGAACCCGCAAACTTATATCTAAGGGATATTTGTATCATCTGATTCGGGTAGAATATTCTAATACTGAAAGTCCTTCTATTCAGTCTATCCCTGTAGTTAATGAATTTTTGGAAGTCTTTCCCGATGATCTCCCAGGGATACTGCCTGATAGGGAGATAAATTTTGGCATCGACTAATTACCGGACACTTGTCCTATTTCTATTCTTCCATACAGAATAGCTTCTGCAGAATTGAAAGAGTTAAAAAAATAGCTGAAAGATTTTCTAGATAAATGCTTTATCTATCCTAGTCTTTCTCCCTGAGGTGCACCTGTACTTTTTGTACATAAAAAGAATGGCTCCCTCCGTACGTGTATAGATTACCATTAGCTAAATAAGGTCATAGTTAAGAATAAATACGTTCTTCCCAGAATCGATGATTTATTTGATCAACTCCAAGGTGCTAAATATTTCTCTAAGATAGACCTTCGTTTGGGGTATCATCAGTTGAAGGTTAGAGAGGCTGACATTCCGAAGACAACTTTTCAAACCCGTTATGGCCATTATGAGTTCTTAGTCATGTCTTTCGAATTGACTAACACCCCTACAGCTTTCATGGATCTAATGAATAGGGTATTCCATTAGTTTCTAAACTTTTTTGTCATAGTTTTCATTAACGACATCTTAGTTTACTCTCAGAATGAGGAAGATCATGCCACTCACCTCTGAATCATCCTTCGGAAGCTCAAAGATCATGAATTGTATGCAAAGTTTTCCAAATATGAATTCTAGCTTAATGTCATTGCTTTCTTGGGGCACATTATTTCGAGTGAGGGGATTAAGGTTGACCCCCAAAAGGTTGAGGCAGTGAGAAAATGGTCCAGACCCACAAAATCAACTGATATCCAAAGCTTCTTGGGTTTGGCAGGGTATTACAGAAGGTTCATACAAAGTTTTTTCTCCATAGATGCTCTACTTACCAAATTAATGAAGAAAAAGGTGAAATTTATGTGGTCTGACTCTTGTGAGAATAGTTTCAAGAAATTGAAAGATAAATTGACTACCATACCTGTTTTGACCCTTCCCGAGGGTACAGAGGGTTTTTTTATGTATTGTAATGCATCTCAGGTGGGACTTGGGTGTGTACTTATACGGCATGTTAAGGTGGTATCTTATGCTTCTAGGCAGTTAAAGGCGCACGAGCGAAATTACCCCACCCATGACTTGGAATTATAGGTTGTGGTGCTTGTACTTAAAATCTAGCGGCATTATCTATATGGGGTACACATTGATATTTTCACTGACCACAAAAGTTTGCAATATTTTTTCACACAGAAAGAACTGAATCTTAGGCAAAGGCAATGGTTGGAACTATTGAAGGATTATAACAGAAGCTTTCACTATCATCCAGCCAAGGTGAATGTGGTAGCCGACACCCTCAGTAGGTTGTCAATGGGCAGTATTTCTCATGTTAAGAAAGGAAAAGGGAGATAGTGAAAGATATTCACCGGCTTACAAATCTAGGGGTTCAACTTCTGGATTCCAAAGATGGAGGAGTAATTGTTCATGAGATAGAAAAATCTTCCCTATGTGCGGAGGTTAAGAAAAAGTAGGTCGAAGATCCTATATTGATGCAGATTTAAAAAGATGTTGGTCAACAAAATTTGATGGCATTTGAAATTGAGGGTAATGGGATTTTGAGGTATCAAGGTAGGCTATGTATACCGAACGTGGATGGTTTGCAAGAGAGGATTCTTAATGAAGATCACACCTCGATGTATGTTGTTCACCCAAACTCTACTAAAATGTTCTATGATCTTAAGATGATTTATTGGTGGAATAATATGAAACGTGATGTTTTTGATTTTGTTTCTAAGTGTTTGAATTATCAACAAGTCAAAGTGGAAATTCTGATACCAGGTGGTACCTCCTAATAGATAGCCTTGACTATATGGAAATGGGAGATAATCAATATGGATTTCATCATGGGGCTTCCAAGGCCCCGAAACCAATATGACTCTATTTGGGTGATTATATATCGGATGACCAAGTCAAATCACTTTCTACCTGTGAGGACTAACTATTTGGCAGATGATTATGCTAAGGTGTACTTTGAGGAAATCATTCTCTTGCATGGGTCACCAGTATCCATTATATCTGATCGAGCTACGCAATTTATTCGTAGTTTTAGCGGTTTTTCAAAGGAGTGTAGGTACCCAATTGAGCCTGAGTACTTCCTTTCACCCTCAGATTGATGGGAAGGTTGAGCATACCATTCAGACCCGTGAGGATATGTTGAGGGCCTACTTAATTGACTTCATAGGTAGTTGGGTAGATCATTTGCCGTTGATAGTTTTCGCCTACAACAATAGCTACCATTCCAGTATTCATATGTCTCCTTTTAAAGCACTTTATGGAAGGAGATGTTGATCACCAATTGGGTGGTATGAAGTGGGTGAAACCCAATTATTTGGACATGACCTTGTTTATCGGGTGATGGAGAAGGTGAATATCATTAGGGAGTGACTTAAGACAGAAGTCTTACGCCAATGTTATAAGGAGAGATTTAGAATTTGAGGTTGGTGATTAGATGTTTCTAAAAGTCTCCCCTATGAAGGGAGTCATGACGTTTGGGAAGAAAGGGAAGCTTAGTCCTCGTTATATTGGACCATATCAGATTATGAGGAGGATAGGTGGGGTTTCCTATGAATTAGACTTGCCTACGATTCTGGCTTACGTGCATCCATTTTTCGATGTGTCCATGTTAAAGAAGTGCATTGGAAGTAATTCCCTATTGTTTCCCGTAGAGGAGATCAATGTGTAAAACTCCTTATCGTATGAAGAAGTACCTATTTCCATTTTGGATCGCTAAGTTCAAAAGTTGAGGAGTTAGGAAATAACTTCGGTTAAGGTGTTGGGGAAAAATAAAAAAGTTGAGGAAGCTACTTAGGAGTCTGAGGATGATATGCGTTCGAGGTACCCGACTCTCTTCGAAACCATAGATGATTATTGAGAAGGTACAAATCCCATACAACTCTTTTTTTTCTATTTAGATCTTGAAATCATGCTTGTTGTGTCATGAGTCATCATTCGGGGAGGAATGATCCCATGGGGGGGATAATGTAACAACCCATATTTTGGGGCTAGAACATAAACCATCATTTCCTACCTGTATAGACCCAAACTCAATGATTCTATTAAGAATTCGTAACCTATTGATTATCTTATTTTTGCCTAACTGTTGCCTATCGATGAAACGGGTTGCCTGACATGTTCCATGGAAACAGTAAAACAGTAAATTAAGAACACAATGATTTTAACGTGGAAAACACCTGGCTCAAAAAGGTGTAAAAAACCATGACCTGCACCTCTATAGGATTTAACCCCAACTTCACTAAATAAATCTGAGCCTCAACAACAACTGATTATAAAACTCTTGTAACCAATAAAAAGAAATTATAAACTCTAATTCCTTTAACACAACGACTAGGAATTATAAACTCTAATTCCTAACTACACACACCTCCCAAGGTATGCTTTCCGAAAGTCTCTGAGTTTTCCCCAACTCGGAGACTAGCTCCTAGTTCAGTTTATAACACACTAAAAATAATATTACATCAACATTTCAAACACAATGAACAACTCTAAAAATCAATGCTAGAACTCTTAGCTAGATTTTATACTTAGGACCAGGTTCTTCAATGTGTTTCTTCAGTGATTGAGTAGCACTTCGTAAAGTCAATCTGTCGATTATTCTTTTTTGCTTTGTAAGTGCGTCATTTATTCTGACTGATGCATCTTCTATTTAAGCACAACACTTCAAAGAGTCATTATTTATTTCAAACTCCCCCTTCAATCATAACTCTCATTGCATAGAGTTTTACTTCAAGTGAGACTCCTTCTTCAATTCCAACTCTTGTCTCCTTAGTGTTGTAGTAAAACTCCAACTCTTTAAATTAGCACATGTTTATTTATCTGAATATTTCTCCTCCCACACATAGAACTCTTCAGGATATACTCAAAAGTGAAACTCCTTATTCATGTAGGACTTTTTTTTCAACTCAACTAGCTTTCCCTTATCATTAAGTGTTTAGATCAAATTCAAATTTTTATATTCCCCACATGATCAGTAACTTAAGTATATTAGAATAAGGTTTGCTTATTCGTTCCTGTCTTTAAGCAATCTTGTTTGCATCTATCAGTGAAACTGTAAATTTGCTTTCTTATGCGTGGACCAGCTCAAGTAACATGTTTCATTCATGTGTCAAGTTTTCAATAATAAAAACTACATAATACCCAACAAACTCCCTCTTTTTGATGATTACAAACCTCTTTTCTTTGTGAATTCAACCATCTTCACCTGTAGGCACTAAAGTATAAAACACTAGAATGCAATAAGTTAGTCAATGGGTTATAAACATTGCACAACCCTCTTTTATCTTCCCCCTTTTTGAATCATCAAAAACCATTTCAATGAAACAATATACTAGCCAAAGTGATTTGTTATGCTATTCATGGCCACTGGGCTATCACCAAAATAATCAGACAAAGACTTTAGCCAACATAATAATGTATTAAAGAGAGAAAAAATATGAGTTAATTTAGCAAAGATAACCATTCCATTCAACGCCAGAGCATGTTCCACATTTAACCTAAGCTAGTACTAAACAAAGAAAAAAATGAGCATTAATAAAAAATATGGTATAAAAGTGGGACATGGCTAAGGATACAAATAGTGAGGAGTTGATGAGAAAGGTGGAATAGGTGATATCAACTGTGTCAATTGATGAATGACTTCAACATTTTCATTCCTTTCTCAATCAATATCAAGCTTCAAAGTAGAGATCCTATTCTGAAGGACCACTTATTCTGCTTCATGACTATCAGATGCAGCTTCTTGTTCAAAATTTATCTCAGCTAAATCATTTTTCTTATCATTTTTTTGGCTATGAGTTTTAGCCCTCCTTATTGAACCAGGTAGAGCAGTATGATTCATCCATTTAAAAACATCCATTGTTGTTTGAAAATTCAAACCTAAACTTAGACTGATAAATCCTAAAAGATCTGAGCCAATTAAGAACTAAAAGAGAGAGCATGCCCCTTTTCATTCTTCAAAAACATATGTTGCATGTGATTAATGATCAATCTTAGAAAATCCATGGTACAAAACTGATATTTTGGTTGAGAGAGAAGAAGGAATTTTTGGTATAGGATTAACTCATTTATGCACAATTATTTGGAGAGAGTCGATAAAAATTTGGTCAACCAATTCGTCAGCATCATAGGACAAGGGAAGAATAAAGTGTGAGAAATGGAACTGGTGTGTTCAACTATTTCAACTTAGACAACCTATGCTTATGTCAGTGTAGAGCATATGTGGTCACAATTGCTTGCTTGTACCTATTTTCTGCATAATCTAATACAAAATTAGGTTAGTGTCAAAAATCTGGAATTGGGACACACAACTAAATGTGTAGGACTGAATCAAATAACATTTTAGCTAATAAGATTAAAAATAAAAAATATTTATTCGAGTCAATTATTGAGGGGAGTTCATACAATTTTAATCATTCCCAAATCTAGCCTATTCCTTTCAAAATGCTCTCTACTTAGTGCCTTTGGTTCTTCTCTAGTCATTTAACTAATCCACCTAGTCAATATTCTTACATCCCACAAAAGGAAAATTACTTTCATTTGAATACCATAGTCTCAAGCAATTGATTCCCATGAGATGTCTCAAGATTCTAGTGACAACACCAATTCTTATGATTTACCAACAAAATTATCATCAGCTTGTGTTGGTGTTATTGATGCATCAATTTCTTGATTTGTTGTTCCCCCTATCAATATGCCCTCATTCTGTACAACAGTTGAACCAGGTGGTACAACATGTTCTTGTGCATGCTCATCAGTTTCACTGTCACCCCTTTTTTTTCGTCTCCAAAAGATCCATTCCCCCTTTAAATGTGGTAAGTGAAAGAAATTTTATTTGCTCCCAGTCTTATGTCTTGATCAAGATTTATCCATGTACTAATTTTTCTTTCCTCCTTTCACTCTCACCTGCAAATCAAATCAACGGTTAACTTTAGGAACCCAGACAAGCTTAGGTCCTTTCTTATGAGAAAAAAGATGTATAAGGTTCCTTCTAGCCCATCGAGGAAACGGTTTATGAGACCTATTTTTCTGACCAATTTTAATCTTATTGTTAGCTTGTGCTAACATAGAACCAAATTCTTTTGCTAGGCTTATGCTTCTTGATTTGATTTTTGCTGCAACTTGACATTCAATGTTTGAATGCCCATGATTACCACATATATAGCATAAATGTTACTACTGTGAGTTTTTCACGGAGTTGAAGAACAATTCTTGAGGAATTTGTCCATTTGTTTTCCTTTTCAAGATCAAATTTTAGTTTAGAGACATCTTGAATTAATTTGTTCACTTTTTCCTTTTCATCACTACATTCTTGTTTGGACTTGGTCAATTCAAGGTCAATATTTTCTTGCTCATCACTTTTGATTATTTTTTCTTTTTCAGAAATAGTCATTTTTAGAATTTTAGATTTGAGAGTTAGGTTTGATGAATCAAGTCTGCTAACTTGTTCCTTAAGAGTGCAGTTTTCCTTTCCAACAGTGTTCTTATAAGTTTCTAGATCAATAAAATGAAACTTGAGACTTGCAAGATTGTTAAATAACTTATCCCTATCAAAAATTAATTCTTGGAAATCATCAATTAGAACACTCATTAAGGAAATAAGTTTTGTTTTAGAAAACAAATGCAACTTTTCTTTAAGTTCAAGTATACTTACCTCAGAAGCATCATTTTTTTCCTCCAAGTCTGAATCTCCAAGAGCTATGAGTACAGTTTCATCATCTTCTTCATCATCTGATTTATCACTTTCAGATGTCCTATAATTTAAATCTTCCATGTCCATCTCACAGGTCTTCAAATTACCAACTAACTAATCAAGGGACATTCTAGTGAGATCCTTAGCTTCTCTTATGGCTGTGACTATGACATTCCACTTAGACTTTCGTAGGACTCTCAAGACCTTCTTATCTATTCCTCAGTAGATAAAACCTTTTCTAGATATGATAACTCATTTACAAATAAACTTAACCTAGTTACATTTCTTGTAGTCACTCATTTTTCTCCATTCCGGCGGCCTCATATTCAGTGAAAAGTAATGCAATTTTGAATTTTCTTACTTGGCTAGTTCCTTCATGTGCATTCACTAATGCATCCCAGATTTGTTTAGCAGTGCTGTAATTAGACACTCTATTGTACTCGGCTGGACCAAGACCACAAACAAGAATGTTTTTGGCTTTTGCATTCTTTTGTGGTGCAACAAGATCTTTAGAGGTGAATTTACTCCTTACCTTTTTCACTTGTTCTCCATCCACTGTCTTCATGGGAATTGTTGGTCCATTAGTAATTCTATCCCATAATTCATAATCTACACTTTGATGAAACATTTCCATCTTAGCTTTCCACCAAATGAAGTGAGAACCATCAAAGAGTGGAGGTCTAATAGTAGATTGACCTTCACTGTGAGAGTAGGTGGTGCGGAATTCATCATATAGATCTTTGTCTTAGGTTCTAGCCCTTTTTAACACAACCTCGCTCTGATACCACTTGTTAAGAATTCGTGCCCTACTAATTATCTTATTTTTGCCTAATTGTTGCCTATCGATGAAACGGGTTGCCTGACGTGTTCCAAGGAAGAAGTAAAACAGTAAATAAAGAACACAGTGATCTTTTCGTGGAAAACACCTAGCTCAAAAATATGTAAAAAAACACGACCTGCACCTTAAAAAGATTTAACCCTAACTTCACTAAATAACTATGAGCCTCAACAATGACTGATTACAAAATTCTTGTAACCAACAAATAGGAATTATAAACTCTAATTCCTTTAACACAATGACTAGGAATTATAAACTCTAATTCTTAACTACACACACCTCCCAAGTTATGTGTTCCCAAAGTCTCTGAGATTTCCCCAACTTGAAGACTAGTTCCTAGTTTAGTTTATAACACACTGAAACTAATGTTACATCAATAGTTTAAACACAATGAACAACTCTAAAAATCAACGCCAAAACTCTTAGCTGGATTCTATACTTAGAACCAGGTTCTTCAATATGTGTCTTCAGTGATTGAGTAGCACTTCGTGTAGTCAATCTGTCGATTGTGCTTTTATGATTTGTAAGTGCGTCATTTATTCCTACTGATGCATCTTCTATTTAAGAACAACTCTTCAAAGAGTCATTCTTTATTTCAAAATCCCTCTTCAATCATAACTCTAATTGCATAGAGTTCTACTTCAAGTGAGACTCCTTCTTCAATTCTAACTCTTGTCTCCTTAGTGTTATAGTAAAACTCCAACTCTTTAAATCAACACATGTTTATTTATCTGAATCTTTCTGCTCCCACACATTGAACTCTTCAAGATATACTCAGAAGTGAAACTCCTTCTTCACGTAGGACTCCTTTTTCAACTCAACTTGTTTTCCCTTATCATTAAGTGTTTGAATCAAATTCAACTTGTTATATTCCCTATATGATCAGTAACTTGAGTATATCAGAATAAGGCTTGCTTATTTGTTCTTGTCTTTAAGTAATCTTGTCTGCATCTATCAGTGAAATAAGAAATCTTCTTTCCTATGTGTGGACTAGCTCAAGTAACATATTTCATTCATGTGTCAGTTTGTCAATCATCAAAACTACATAGTACCCTACAAATTCTTTGTTAATATATGTGTGATAATCAATTAGGTAGTGGGGGAATCAAGTTGATCATGAATTGAGATAATAGAGGTCCCTTAATTCAAAAACAAGTCAAAAATTCTTCTATCGATTAAGTTTTAGCGAATGCCTAAACTTGGGTCAACTTTTGTCGATCATAAATTCTCATATATATGGAATCATAGGGCTTAGTATATATCAAATTAAAGGGCTACGAGTATTCTTTCTAACGTCACTAATTTGACCTATATATGATACCCGAGTAAAAAGTTATAGCACTTTTTGTGAAAGGCAGTGAGCTGCCGCGATTACACTACTCAGCGGTGCAATAGCGATGAAGCCAATACCACTCAGTGGCAAACCTCAAAATTGCAATTATACAAAATACTATATCACCACTATTAAACCGCTCAGTGATGCCTATAGCGGTGGGACCAATACTGCTCAGCGGTGAACCACAAAATCGGGATTTTTCTGCAACTCTTAAGTCTAAGGGATAGTCTCATATTTTCCCTAAAATTCCTAGTCGTATTAACTGATGATTAAAATGATTTTAGGGCATAATCTGCCCACATTCACTCAAATTTATCAAGAACCAAAACCCTAACCTCCCTCCGAAAATATCAAGAGTCCATACTCTAAGATTAAGATTTCAAGAAAAGGGGTCAAGATTTGGGTTCCAATCTTCAAACTAAACAACATAAGGAAAGTGGGTTTTTTATAAACTATATTGGCATGGTGAAATCATTTTGATTATAATTAAATGTTGAGAAATCATGACTTTATAGAAAGGGTCTTGAATTCTCATTTATAATTATGCATTGTGAATCATTCTTAACAATAATGTGTTGGTCTTGAGGCCTTATATTGAAATTGATTTTTTACTCATAAATATATGTATGTAAGCATTTGACGACTTGAAATTTGAATCAAGAGCATGAATGTTGATGCACCCTCTCTTGTTGTTAATCATCTTAATTACACATGTTATGAACTATTCGATTTCATATTGAACTTGAGGATCTTTTCCTAAGTTTTCATGAATTTAACTGTACACTTCCTCTTGTATTGTTTAAACGATTCGGTGGTCTAAACATTGTGTTGCTTGAAAAGAATTGTAACTTTATAATGTATGGCTGAGAAGTATTACTTGCAAGTCTTGGTATGATAATACTAAATCAAATAATGCCTTAACATACTCAGAACAGAACAGAAGTCAGATTTTATATAGATTTTTAGAATTTAAGTTTCTAAATATGCATGTTCAGAAAAGGTCAAAAATGGGCTTAAGAGATGTTAGGTGGTTACTCGAAGAAGGCGTGAGTTTAGGAAACTTATTTCCCAAAACCGTATTTTGCTGATACGGGTTATTATGTCCCCAAGAGGGATTATACACTGGCCTAGTCACTGTGGCATATCAGACTCAAAAACTCCAATGTTTGAGGAAAACTTGGGTTGGGGGCTTGGCTGCCGAGTTAAGGGATGATTCCATATAGCCCATGGAATATCAGAATTGTATGGTGTACCACCTAGCTCAGAAGTAAAACAAAGAAAGGAATTGCATCTACAGAGTTATTTTAAGATCATTTTAGATTTCCCATGTGTTTTAGATTATTTCATACATAACGTTTTATGAAATGCTCTCACTTATGTTATGTTATATATAGAAGTAAATTAATTTGGATTGCTCTATGTACCAATACATTTGTAATGACTCCCTATATTTCAGGTCTGAGGCTCAGTTCAATGGTCCCGCTAAGCCGTAGATTTGTCAGATAGAAGTATGCAGTTGGTGAGCCTTCCTTATTTTGCAAGGTCTATTTTTAAAACATTGTTATTTCATTTTGTTTTTTGGGTCCGACTGGGGTCCTTGTCCCAGTTTAGAAAAGATGTTGGTTTTGATGTATTATAGATTTCACAGACCTATGTTAAAGGTTGGTAGAGGTTTTCCGTTTTGACTTTGGATTACATAGCTGAGTGATTATATTGGCCATGTTTTCGTATGATTAAATTTCCGCATTTCTTAACATTGTATGAATGTGGGTATGATTGCAAGATAGAGAAGAGTGCTCAGGCCTTCATAGTTTGGGATGCTCGTCGCGCCTTGGGCCTCGACTCAGGTCGTGACAATACATAAGGCATCTTTCTGTTTCTCATAAAAGAGACATAGGAATATAAACATTGTGTCAAACTAACTGATGATCTATTAAATGGGATATGTTGGTATAGAGGGGCGAGAAGAGGCTTTACAAAGGCATATGAGTGAAATACTGAATATGAACTTTTTTGTTGCAATTTTTTATGGGTGTTAGCCTAGGGATCGGTGGGTGGGTGCGGTCACCGGAATGGGATTTGAGCGAAACTTCTTGGGCACACCCCTAACTACCTATTAAATGAGATATATTGGCCTAGATAGGTGTGCGACAGCTTTCCTTAAGGTATATGAGTGAAATACTAAAAATGGAGGATTTTTTTGATATTTTCCATAGGTGTCAGCCTATGGGACATTTCGCTCATTTGATTTGAAAAATGGCTCCCCTGGCCCTGCCAAAGAAACCTAATCTATTTAATATTCTGATGGAGGACCGCCCGAGAACTTTCTTTCAGAATTTTTATCGGGGACAGAGCCCACCCCCGAATCATGGGCTAACACCAACTGAAACTTGCAAACAATTCGTAATTACTATTGTTTCACCCGTTTGACTTGGAAAATGAGTCAATCCGCCCTGTCAAAGTGATACAATACTACGTGTGTATCAAGAGATTCCATCCAACACAAGAACAACAACATGAACAACAAAGTGCTAGTGAATCGAAAATGGCCACACACGGCTTCACTAGGCTTGCAACACTTGTTTGAGCTAGAAAAGTGAGTTTAACAACAAGAACAACAAAGAAAATATTGCTAGTGAATTGAAAGAACCCAACACGGCTTCACTAGACTTTTATATTCAACAACACAATGTTAACAAGATTTACAAAGAAAGAGATAGAAACTTGACACACAATATTCATTAATCTAAGAACCCTAACAAGATAAAGGACCCTAAGACTAATAAATATTAATACCAAGTTCCTACTTGGACTCAGAGGGACTCAAAGAACCCCAAGAACCTAGTTTCTAGCCAACATACAACACTAGTATCACTCTAATAGTGAGAATTTGATTTTCGCCTCTCCAAATGAGAAAGAGAAGTCAAAAATTTACAAGTCTTTTGTTTCTTGAATAATAGGAATGAACTAAAATAATACTAGCCCTATTACATGGCTTATATAGTCACTTAGAAAGGAGGGACAAAGACCAAAATACCCTTGGCATTTAAGTGGGTGGGTTTGGGGTGTCTTGGTGGGCCTCTTCACATTTTATTAAATATAGACCCTTAGATGTGCTTACAAGGGCCTCACACATGGACAAGAATGTGAACAAGGCTTGGATTTGTTGCAACTCACGTGCTTGTCTTCGTGTGAAAGGTCTCAAGCTAGGAATTTCTGTATCATCCTCTTCATGTTGAAAGGAATTTGTCCTCAAATTTGGATCATTGCCATCCTCTACCGTTTCCACCTGAGGGAGATCACACAAGTTGAAAGTATTGTCTACTTGATATTTCGGGGGTAGATCAATCTTGTAGGCATTATCGTTGATCCTTTCTAATAATTGGAACAGGCCATCACCCCATGGCATCAACTTAGCATTCCTTTGAGACGGGAATCTTTCCTTTCTTAGGTGCACCCACACCCAATCTCCTAGTTCCAGAATGAGCTTTCTTCTTTCTTTGTTGGCTCGCCTCGCAACTTCTTGGTTTTTCTTGTCCAACCACAACCCCACCTTCTCATATAGCTTCTTCATGGCCTCGACCCATTTGCTTCCATCTAAGCTTATCACAAGATCACTTGGCAAAGGGGTTAAATCCAAAGGGGTGAGGGGGTTGATGCCGTATACACACTCAAAGGGTGTCATCCCCGTGCTCGAGTGTATAACACAATTATAAGCAAAGGCAATCAACAGTAAGTGCTCCTCCCAAGCATTCATTTTTTCTTTAACCATGGACTGTAGCGTAGAACCTAAGGTCCTATTTACTATTTCCGTTTGGCCATCGGTTTGTGGGTGGCATGAAGTCGAAAATAACAACTTAGTACTGAGTCTACCCCACATGGACTTCCAAAAGTGGCTTAGGAATTTAGAATCTCTATCACTCACTATGGTCCTCAACACACCCTGAAGTTTTACAACATTATCAACAAAACAAGAGGCTACACTAGGCGCATCATCACATTTCGAACAAGGAATAAAGTGAGCCATCTTGGAAAACCGATCCTCCACGACAAAAATACTATACCACCCCATTCTAGTCCTTGGCAATCCCAACACGAAGTCCATTGATATGTCAAGCCTACGACGCAAAGTGGTACATAATGGAGTGTACAACCTGTGGGGTTGGAGCCATGACTTGGATCCTTTGCACTCAACACATTGGTCGCAAATCCGGGCCACATCCTTGTGAGTTCTATACCAATAAAATTGTTCTTCCAAAATTCCAAAGGTCTTCTCGACCCCAAAATAGCCCATTAAACCACCATTGTGTGCTTCCCTCATAAATAATTCTCTCCACGAACTTGAGGGAACACACAATCGTCTACCTTTAAACAAGTATCCATCAAATTTGATATAGGGATGGGAACCCCTATCTATAATCCACCTATCCCTATCCAACTCTTCACTTTACCTATAGATAGGAGCGAAGTAAGGGTCCTCGGGATATAAAGACTTGAGGCTTTCAAACCCCATCAACTTAGACGACAAAGTAGACACAAGCACATATTTTTGGGACAAAGCATCGTTAACCACATTGTATTTACCCTTATTGCATTGAATAACATAAGGGAAAGTTTCAAAAAATTCAATCCATTTGGCATGCCGCCAATTAAGCTTGTATTGTGCCCGTAGATTCTTCAAGGATTCATGATCCATTCGGATTGTGAATTCTTTAGGAAACATATAATGTTGCCAAGTGGCCAAGGCTCTAATCAAGGCATACAACTCTAAATTGTACGTAGAGTAGTTTAGAGTTGCTCCTTTGATCTTTTCGCTAAAGTAGGCAATAGGCTTCAATTCTTGCATTAAAACCGCGCCTATGCCAACTTTGCTGGCATCACATTCGACCTCAAAAGTCTTGTCAAAATTCGACAATTGTAGAAAAGAGGCCGAGATGAGCATAGATTTCAAGTCCTCGAAGGCCTTAGCTTGTTCATCTCCCCACTTGAAAGGCCGGTCTTTTTTAATCACTTCGGTCAAGCGGGCGGCAATGGTGCTAAATCCTTTGACAAAATGTCTATGAAAACTAGCCAACCCGTGGAAGCTTCTCACTTCACCTATGGTTTTTGGAGTTGGCAATTTTTAATGGCGTCAATCTTAGATTCATCCACTTCGACCCCTCTTGAGCTCACCACAAATCCAAGAAATACAACCTCATGGACATCAAAATAGCACTTTTCTAGATTAGCATATAACTTCTCCTTTCGGAGGACATCAAACACACATTGTAAGTGCTTTACATGCTCATCTAAGGACTTACTATACACTAACACATCATAAAAGTAAACAACAACAAACTTTCTGATAAATGGCCTCGTCAAATGATTCATTATCCTCATGAAAGTACTTGGATCATTTGTTAGGCCGAATGGCATAACCATCCATTCATAGAGATCGAATTTGGTCTTGAAGGCGGTTTTCCATTCATCACCCAGTTGCATGCGAATTTGGTGATATCCACTCCTCAAATCAATTTTAGAAAACAAACACGAACCACTCAATTCATCAAGCATATCATCTAACCAAGGAATAGGGTGATGATATTTTACCATTATCTTGTTGATGGCTAGGTAATCAACTCACATATGCCAAGTCCCATCTTTCTTGGGAACTAGAAGCACCGGGACCGCACAAGAGCTTATACTCTCCTTGATATACCCTTTGTTGAGGAGTTCCTCAACTTGGCATTGCAATTTCTTGGTATCCATCGGGTTGCTCCTATAAGCTGGTTTGTTGGACAATTGTGAACCCAACACAAAATCTATTTGGTGTTCAATTCCCCGAAGTGGGGGCAATCCTTGCAGTAATTCCTTTGGGAAGACATCCTCGTAATCCTGTAAAACATAAGAAATAGGAGGAGAAATGGAAATATTAGTGGCGTTAGTATTAAAACAATGAGACAAGAGGAGAATCGGAGTGTACTCATCATGATCCACAAATAATTCTTTCCTCCTAGCCATCATTACCACACTTCCTTACCTCTTAGAAATTAGGAGCCCCTCGATTTCTCCTACTCCCTCACTCTCGGGTTCCCCTCTTTTCCCCTCACTCTTTCCCTTCTTTCCCTTTTCCCTCAATTCTCGCATCTTTTGGTGTAAATCATTCACTTGGGAAGGCAATAATGGATGAATAGCGACCTTGCAGCCATCCTTCTCAAGTGTATACCGATTGGACCTTCCATCATGTTTGGTCGACCTATCATATTGCCAAGGCCCTTCTAACAACAAGTGGCAGGCTTACATTGGTATCACATCACAAAGAAATAAACAAGTTAGTTTAAAATCCCTCTCCTCACTCACACTCTCTTGGTTCACTCACACTCAAGTTCCACAAGTGTTATAGATTGGCTAGGAACCCGAGAATCCGTAAGGTATGAGTATGCTCTCGCCCAGAATAGATTCTTGTTTGAAACTCAAAGAATTCTCTTCGTACTAGAGCTAAGATTTACAACATATTCAAACGAAAAAAGCACACAAACAAACAACATTAACACAAAGAACGTACACAAAACTAACTTACAAGCTAGTAGGGCATTACTAGGTTGTCAATTAGTGTCTAGCAAACAAACGAAACTAGGAAACAAATAAAATGAAACTAAGAAATCTAAAATTTGAACTCAAAAAAATTGCATGAACAGTACTTTAGTGACTTGACAGTCCACTATTGGCCTCGAGTTTTATCAAAATTTTATTTCCCAATTTCAAGTCTTGATCAATATACAATTTGGAATTGGTGGATTTGGTTAATGGAGGGAAAATTGGTCTTGGAGCCTTTTTGTTCAAATTTCAAAAGCAAAACTTGACTTCATTGAACTTTATCCTTGAAACAAGGTCCTTAAATCAAGTAAAAGTAGATGAAAAGTCTTTGAAGTGATAGGGACAAGTCTTTCACTAACAACTTCTACAAGCTTGTCTTTCACCTTTTTAGATCTAGTTTGCACTTTAAGGATTAACAAGATGATGAAAGGGTAAAGAACCTTAAGAACACAACAACAACTCCAATAACAACAACAATTTTAGTTTCCAACTCCACTACAACTATAACATCAAATCGGCCAAGGTTTAGGTAACAACAACATCCAACTTGGCCACACCTTGTTCACATCTACAACTTCAACAAGTTCAAGTTCAATCTTAGATTTGGACACATTTTAGTGTTGATGAGAAAGAAACCAACAATAGAAACCCTCTAAAAAAACAAAAGACTACAAGTTCTAGACACACAACAAACAAATCTTGGCCAAGATAACAACAACGCAATTTTCAGCCAAGAACACAAAATGGACAGATTTGCACTTTTCTGGATTTTTTTTTCAGTTTTCAGCTTCTTTTTTTTCTTTTGATTTTCTTTGCAAGAAATCCCAAGATTGGTATGGTAAGAACAATACCAAAGATGGATTTGATACCAAATGATACAATACTAAGTGTGAATCAAGAGATTCGAACAAACAAAAGAACAACAACATGAACAACAAAGTGCTAGTGAATCGAAAATGGCCACACACGGATTCACTAGGCTTGCAACACTTGTTTGAGCTAGAAAAGTGAGTTTAACAACAAGAACAACAGAGACAATATTTCTAGTGAATCAAAAGAGCCCCACACGGCTTTACTATACTTTTATATTCAACAACACAATGTTAACAAGATTTGTAAAGAAAGAGATAGAAACTTGACACACAATATTCATTAATCTAAGAACCGTAACAAGAGAAAGGACCGTAAGAGTAATAAATATCAATAACAAGTTCTTACTTTAACCGAGAGGAACTCATATAACCCCAAGAACCTAGTTTCTAGCCAACATACAACACTAGTATCACTCTACTAGTGAGAATTCAATTTTGGCCTCTCCAAATGAGAAAGAGAAGTCAAAAATTTATAAGTCTTTTGTTTCTTGAATAATAAGAATGAACTAAAGTAAGACTATCCCTATTACATGGCTTATATAGTCACTTAAAAAGGAGGGACTTAGACCAAAATGCCCTTGGCATTTAAGTGGGTTGGTTTGGGGTGTCTTGGTGGGCCTCTTCACATTTTAATAAATATAGGCCCTTAGATGGGCTCACAAGGGCCTCACACATGGCCAAGAATGTGAACAAGGCTTTGAGTCATTGCAACTCACGTTCTTGGCTTCGTGTGAAATGTTTTGAGCTAGGAATTCCCGTATCACAAAGTATCCTAATCCATTTAATAGGCCATCAAGGGATCCCGCAAAAAGTTCTGCTAGAATTTGTTTTGGTGTCCGATCCCAACCCAAAACGTGGGCTAACCCCATTGAAACTCACAAAAAAAATCTGTAATTCTTGTCTTTTTCCTGTTTGACTTCAAAAATGGCTCCCCCCCTCCCCACCCCACCAAAGCAACCCGATCATTTTATAGGTTGTCGGGGGGACCGCTCGAGAAATTTTGTAGAATTTATTTTGGAGCCCGAGAACACACCCCAAACCATGGGCGTTAAACAAACAAAAATTCGCAAAAAAACCTACAATTTTTGTCGTTTTGCCCATTTGACTTGGAAAATGACTCCCCAGCTCTGCCAAAGCAACCCGATCCATTTAATAGGCCATTATGGGACCTCCCAAAAAGTTTCACCCATATTTTTTCTTGAGGCCCTAATCCATCCACGAAATATCGTCTAACACCCAACAAAACACACAAAAAAACCCACAATTCCTACCGTTTTGTTTGTTTGACTTAGAAAATGGATTCTCCAGCCCCGCCAAAGCAACCTAATTCATTTAATAGTCTGTCAGGAGGTCGGATAAGAATTTTCACACTGAATTATTCTCAGTCCTAATCCCATCGCCGAACCGTGGGCTAACACTCATCGAAACTTGTAAAAAACCTACAATTCTTGCCTTATCGCCCGTTTGACTTTGAGAATGGCTCCCTCGACACCACCATGGCAACCTATTCCATTTGATAGATGTAGGGGAATCGCCCAAGAAGTTTCACCTTGAATCTTTTTTCGAAGCCCAAACCCCCCCCCCCCGAACCATGGGCTAACACCCACCAAAACTAGCAAAGACCAACAATACCTGTCGTTTCACCCATTTAACTTGGAAAATAGATCCTTGGCCCCACCAAAGCAACCCAATACATTTAATAAGCCATCGGGAAACTGTTCGACAAGTTTTTCCAATAACTTTTCCTAGAGCCTGAGTGCCCTCCCCCTCAAACCGTGGGCTAACACCCACCGACACATGCAAACAACTCACAATTCCTGTTGTTTTGCCCGTTTTCCTTGGAAAATGGCTCCTCTAGCCCAACAATAGAAACTTGGGCCATTTAATAAGCTATTAGGGACCTCCCGAGAAATTTTTCTGTGAATTTTGCTCAGCGCCGGAGCTTACCCCTCGAACGATAGGCTAACACCCACCAAAACTCGCAAAAAATCCACAATTCCTGTCTTTTCACCCATTTGACTTGAAAATACATGACAATAGTTATGCCATTCAATATTCAATCACTTGTAAACTCATAATCTTCAAACATTATAAATTTGGTACAAACCCTAACTTAACTTTCATGGAAATCATATTAAAATTCAGAAATTCATAACTTACAACAAGTTTTTGGCACAAGAATGCAAGGATTATCCTTTTTCAAACCCCACGTACCTCAAATTATGGACTCTTGCTTTTTGGGATGCTATTCGTACAATTGATAGGTGCTTCTTGTAGCCCTCGCAATAGGGAATTTGAATCTTGAAAAATTATCAAAAACCTACGGTTGAATCTTGAGATTTTTGGATTTTTCGGTTGAAACCATAATGAATGTCCATGGTGATTTTGAGAGAAAATAAACTTATTTTGGTGTCTTGGGGATTTAATCCCGTGTTAAGGATGATAAAGGGTGGAAAATACCATTTCTACCCTTAATGAGATGAAGGAAAGAAGCTAAAAACTAGGCAAAAAGGCTGTGGATAGGGCGGTGCCTTGGCTAGAGCCCTGGCTAAGCTTGGCAGAGCCTTGCCCAGAGCCTTTGCTAAGCTGGCGACGCCTCCCTATAGCCTTTAGCTACTGTTTATAACAACCAAACACACCCTTAGGCTCATCTAAAAATTCTGAAACTCAACCGAGATGTACTCTTACCTTTCCCTATCGCAGCACAACAAAAAATCAATAAATAGAGGTCGAAAAGGTCGATAAATAATTCCTCAAAGTTTGAAGGTTCAAAAATAAACTAAGTGTTGAACACTTAGCAAAATTTCTAAGTGTAAGACTTCTTTTGATTTGTTTCAAAAGCCTTAACGACGAGGGAAATTCACGTGGTCTTACAATATCTTCCCCTTGGAAACATTCGTCCTCGAATGTCGCTCGTAAGGATAAGAGTATAGAGAAAACTAAGGATTCACAGCTGAAATAACTTGCTAAACTGACTCTACTTCATCTTAGACTTTCGGGTACTTCATAGAATGCATGAACTCATAATAAGAATAGTCATAAATCTTTGATTACAAGGACTGAATTAAGGAAGGCTATTATCTTCGTCTGAATCTGAGATAACTTGCTTTATCTTATCATGGGGAGCTGACTCATGCTGAGAGTTTAGAATTTTCTTAATGAGCTCATGGCATCATTGTACTTATAGACTACGAACTGACTGTTTATGAAGGCATAATCATGAGAAAATGAGGCTAAGATTACACAATGCATATCACATTGTCTAAACTGGAATACTTGGAAAATGAAGGTTGTTCAATGAATACTTATGAACTACGTCATGACTAGATACCCGAATCCTGAAACTGAAACTAATGTACAAATTGAACTAAATTCACAATTTACATGGATGGAATAGATTATATCTTGGAATGGTCATATACATAAGACTTCAAATAGTAGGACTGGGTGAAAAAGGTGTAAAACCATACGATCTTTTCTGCCTCACCGTAAAACTGAATTGATGGCTATACTGACTGAAAAATTATACATAGTTAGAGTATCTCTTCAACACTCAATAACATGGAATATAGACATATAACTCAGATACTAGGATAGAATTACCAGTCGTTAAGCGATGCAACTTCTTACCTTCAAGCTTAGAAGCAGTTCTCAAATACTCCCTCATCTATACTATTCCCCTTAAATACTATACTCACTTGATTCAACTCATAATTCTCATATAGCACTAATATTTCCATCTACTGATGTCTAGACTGAACTAAATACTCTTACCATAGGATTCACCACATAACACTATAATATTAGCCTGACCCATAAATTCAACACACCCTGCATTTCACAACTTCTCATCTCATGTGAAATTCTCATTACCACTCCAACAACCACATTCGACCTCATACTAGACATTTACTAACATGCAATACATTCATCCTGATATATATACAAACAAGATGTTCAAGCCTGCTTCTACAACCACATATGCACTTCTAAACACACTCCCATAAAATACCTTTTTCACAACTTACAAACCTCTATCAAGAACAACTTCCATGTACTACTCCTAAGAAGACATACATAAGATTTCAACAACCCAAACATCGCATATAAAACTTCGACTAACCATGACGGGTATTAAAGACTTGGCTTCAATCTTACTTCATACTCTACTGCCTTGGCTAAAATAAGCATACAACTATTTTTGATCAATAAAAAATGTTTACTCTCTCCCATCCAGACAATTGATCATCATCACTATCTTGACCGAAGGAAAGGTAATAGAAGTTTAGAACATGAGCTCCTGAAACATGAAGGGATACTATGAATAACCTGACACTCAACTAAGGCTTGAGGAATAGAATATTTAGCATCATGAACTTATCAATGAGGTCTAACCCGAGGACATACATGAACCGAACATACCGTAAAGCTTTAGTACATGAGTCATGACCTGCATGACTTAAATTTGGAGTTCATAACTTATGGGATGTGATTCCAACTACTGAAAGAGCTAGAACTCCTTATTCTTGGGAATTAAAGGAGTACAAAATTCACTATCATATGCAGGAACATGAATTAAGCTCATGGAACTGAACGTAAGGCATGAGCAGGTATTGGGACACTAAAATACTGAAATAAGATTGGGTCGGGCATCATTATTCCTTACAATTGTTCTAGAACTTACTGGTACATCTACAAGAATCTGAAAGTTTGACTTGGTTACTTGTGCTATCATCTCTCCCTTAGACTTAAGCCATCACTCTAAGGTTGTGAACCACTATGTAAACTCTAGTCTAACTACAATCACTTTACTCTAGAGTCTGGGATATAACAATGCACATGAACAAAAGAACTTAACCCAAATGACTACACCTGAAAGCGTAAGACCAGCTTCTAATACTACCTTCTAAGCTACACCCTCTCTTTCTATAGCCGCAAAAGTCATCATATAATACTTGAACACTTACTAACTTCGAATCCACATAAGCATCCCCATAGTCAGAGTGCACACCATTTAGTGCTTCAACTCTTATCTCTGTTATCTCAATCTCCCAACTTTCAAAATTAGATTCTAATGCTTAACATATGTATCTCCAAACTTTTGACGAACCATACTACTTCTGTCATAGCCCACCAATATCACACCTACAAGCTTATATTTCTAGAACATAAGAATCAAAATCATACTTAACAGGTTCAACATCTTCAATCATAACTCCTTAACGTAGTTATCAAGAACATCGTACATTATGTAACGAGTCTTTCTCCACCTAGCAACTCAACGGTACTACTAACCACACAACATAAAATGATCCTCAAAAATAATGCAGCCCCATAGCACCTTGGGTGTACTTCTACATCATTCTTATAGCATCAGACTTGATTATGAATCAAATAAACTTAAGCTCTTTCACACATTGTTCAAGCCTGCTAGATCATTCCCATACGTCTAACATTCACAACACATCAATCATTTTATCCACCTTGATCATCATCTACTATTCGAACTTAGTATCTCATTCTTGCTATGATCGACCACAATCTTTTCAACTATTTTCACCTGTCAAATATCCAAAGATTCTAGTCTATTAAAACCTCATAACAATAAGGATCAATCACAACCCTACGATTTATCTTATTTAAAATCCATTAACACATCCTCCTTCTACACATCATTACTATCTACCAAGTATTTTCATCAGTAAATTATACCTTTCTAGCACAACAACATTATCAACAAATCTCTTCACACTTCAAGCAAACATCAATTCACCTTAACTAATAACTCCTTCTCTACCTTCTACTAAACTAACACACAAGGACATATCGCTTCATTACTAACTCAATCATATGCAAAAAGATTTGGCTATACATATATTCAATAAATTGCACTTACCACCATTCTTATCACTACACCTTTAAACCCCCAGTTTCAACCAACACAAGAACAACAAGTTGCAAGTGAATTGAAATAGGCCTCACACGGCTTCACTAGACTTTGATTTTTTTGTTTTGAACAAGAAAATAAGATGAATGACAAAGAAACTATGCTAGTGAATCGAAAGAGCCCCACACAGCGTCACTAGACTTTGATTTTTCAACAATGCAATAATAACAAGGTTACAAGAGATAGAAACTTAAAACACAATATTCAACGTTTGAAGAATACACATATTTCTCTATCTTAACTTAAAAGATCATAAGAATGAGGACAAAAATTTAAACTTGAGGGACTTATAACACACTAGAGAGCTCCTCTCAAGCCTTTTGCGTAACTTCTGAAACTTTTGCTAGCAAATATAGGACCATTATCTGGGGAGAAACTGAGACTTGATGATCATGTTATCTCAAGAATAATACATAGATAGGGAAGTATAGGTTGTCATTATGGATTTTGAGAAGGAATCTGAAAACACATCTGACTTAGGCTTAGTGTATGATTTCTACAAACATGATAAAGCACTTCAATCTTTGGAACTCAGAAGCATTGACAGGATACTTTCTAGTCCTCTTATAATCCTATAACTATCTATGAAGATTTAAGCATGGCTTTTTCTGATATCTTAAAAATTAGGCGGATATGGAAAGAATAGAGTAAGATGAAAATCTGCATAAGCTTCTTAGAGGACCTTTTAATGGCATAATCTGAGACTTGAAAGAAGGGGAACATTTCTTAAATTCCCTGTAGCCTCTCGATGAAAAGTACAGACATCTTCGTACCGTTCTACAAGACTCTACTAGATACGGCTTCATTGACACCCTAGGACTCTTGAACTTTGTGCTCTGATACCAAGTTTGTAACGCCCCAAAAATGAGTCCCGAAATGTCACACGATGCTTAGAGTCATAAGTGACCCCAAGATAACCCTTCTGCTGGCATAAATCATATGCAATTGAATAAAATACATAAAACTGTACAAAATCAGTGGAAAATAACTCTTTCTGAATCCATACTATACAAAAATGAATTTTCAAGATTACAACTCTGCTCTTAGAAATAAAACTAAAACTGAATACAACTTCTACTGACTGTCTATGAAGCCTCTACTAGCATTGACTTTAGATAGCCGAGACATGACCCCCAACTATCCCAAATCAATAAGATTGAATAAAGAAAATATCAAACTGTAGAACTGACTCGTGCCCTTGAATTAAAAGGACTTATCATCTGCTGATAGGAAGCTACAACTGTCGAAATATAGTATGCGTTCTACAACTAAACGTATATGCTTTGAGAATGTACTGAGTATATGGCGATGTATGCAATAGTTAAATAATATCATCAATCTTTATAGAAATCATGCATGATAAATGTAAATGACTCACATAGCTTGAATAAAATTCTCATAAGTTATGGTAAGGAAATAGATAATAGAGATCACATGAGTCGTTTCACTTTATTCTAGATCTGTATTCTTTCTTTGTTCTCAACTTGTAAATTAGATGAAATCTTAAAGTATCAACTTCCAGGACATAAGCTATAATCTCATGAAAGCAAGAAACTTCTTGGGAACTTAATAATCCTGACACTTGAAAACTTTAGAAATCATAGGGCCATAGTCTTCTAAATCAATATACTTTCAAACTTACACTTTTAGCTTAAGGATAGTAAAGCTTCTTTAAAACTCAAGAACTAATACTTTAGGAACTTCAAGACTTGAGACTCTAGAAAACTTAAGAAACTTTGGGATACTTGGGACTCGAGATTATATAACTTTTGTAGTTTCTTGTAACCGACATAAACCATGTGAGCTGACATGGAGTCCAAATTCTTACCCACATTGGGGAGAGCTATTTTACAATTGCATAGAACCTTAACTTTAGTGATCAATATCTCGGCCTCGGGCCCATAAATCTCAATTCTATGATTGCACGTAGTTCTAGGGCATGAGATCTTGGTATCATACCCAACTCGGTGCTAAATAATACCCCCATACTTAGGCTCAGAACTTTTAGGAAATCCATCTTAAAATAGCATAAGGGTTTATAATAAAAACCAATTATGTTTCTCTTTGCTATAAATCATGAAATATATGAATAATGTAGATTCCTTATCTTAGCTTAGGATCAAAAGATCAAATCTTGCTTATCAAACCATGCTAAAAATATAAGATTCTTGAAATATCAAGACTCAATCTTAGGGATTCAAGGTCATGCTTCAACTCATGTCAAAACATCTCAAAATTCATGCTTGATAACATAAACATTCGTAAATCATACTAAAATCTGTAAAGTTTAGCAATGCTCCAGAAAATATAAACAAACTCATGAAATTTATCTTCAACAACTCTCAAAAACTCAAAATCTTGTAAATAGTGATAATGGGTATGAATCCCAATTTAGAACTCATATATATACATTCAAAATCATAGAAAAACATCCAACTCAAAATGCTTCTTGAAAATACTTCAACACCATCAAAATAATAAGGTCAAGAATCTCAATATCATACTTAAACTCACTTTCAAAAATCTGAAAAATCGTGTTACACGAATAAATAAATGAAAATTGTCATGCCATAAAATATAAATTGGGTATTAACCCTAACTTAACTTTCTTGGAAATCATATTAAAATTCAGAAATTCATAACTTAAAATAAGTTTTGGGCACAAGAATGGAAGGATTGTTCTTGTTCAAATCCCACATACCTCAGATTATGGACTCTTGCTTTTTGGGATGCAATTCGTAGAATTGATAGGTGCTTCTTGAAATGGGGAATCTAAATATTAAAAAATTATCAAAAATCTATGGTTGAATCTTGAGATATTTGGATTCTTAGGTTGAAACCCTAATGAATGTCCTTGGTGATTTTGAGAGAAAATACACTTATTTTGGTGTCTTGGGGATTTAATCCCATGTTAAGGATGATAAAGGGGTGGAAAATACTATTTCTACCCTTAATGAGATGGAGGAAAGAAGATGAAAACCAGGCAAAAAGGCTATGGACAGAAAGGCGCCTCGGCTAGAGCTTTGGCTAAGATGGGCGGCGCCTTGCCTTGAGCCTTTGCTAAGCTGGGCGACTTCTTTCAATAGCCTTTAGCTACTATTTTTGAAACCCAAACATTCCCTTAGGCTCGTCTAAAAATTCCAAAACTCACCCGAGATGTAATCTTACCTTGCCTCATCGCAACGCAACAAAAAAATCAATAAACGATGGTCGGAATGGTCAATAAATCCTTCCCTAAAGTTTAAAGGTTCAAAAATAAACTATGTGTCGAGCACTTAGCAAAATTTCTAAGTAAAGACTTCTTTTGATTCCTTTCAAAATCCTTAATGACGATGGAACTTTACGGTGTTTTACACATGGACAACTGAAACTATTATAAATACTGAGTATGTAATACTGTGCATATATGTATAGACTGTAACTGGGCTTTCTAAAGGTGAGCTCTGAATTCTGATAACTGAGTAACTGATATCTGAGTTCTGATAACTGAGTAACTGATATCAAAAACTATTGATAATGTATTTACTGATACTGATTGACTGTGTCTGACAGTCTTGATTATGTAAAACTGAATAAAATTCTAAATTGAGACTGAAACTAAGACTGTGGGAGGTAATCATCTAACCGACATGCTGCAATCTTAGTTAATTGGGGTCCAACCTGTAACCATAGTTGGAAAGGTGCTAATACCATGACATGGGTATTAACACTAGAAAAGTAGGATACCAAGCCTAACTGATAGGTGACAACTGGGTGGAGCCAAGCCTAATCTGACGGTTGACCCCTGGAAGGTAGTCAAGCCTAGTTTGATAGGTGACTTCTCATCCTGCGTTGGGTATGCAGTTCTGGAGTACAGGGATTGGTACTAACAACTCTGCCTCTCTGATGGGGAAGCCTTCAACCCTGCACTCTCTTGGTGCTAAATCCTACTCCTAATTGAATGACACTGATTAGAGTATACTGAAATGGACTGGACTGATACTGAATTTTCCTGAGCTCTATAACTAACTGAATTCTGATGATTGGGAAATGAATGGTACTATTCTGTAACTGACACTGTCTCTAGGTACACAACTAAATTGTAGGGTATTAAATACCCCCAGGACTCGATAGCATGAAGGATAAAACATGGCATGATCATAAAGGCATAACAATACTTGCATGCTAATAATACACACATTTAGACATTCTATCAAACACTTGATATACATAAACTTGTACATGAATGGGATCACATAATAACATGTCATACTTTCACCAATCAACTCACATGGGCAATTTAGAAAACACTTGGGGAGCATGGATTAGTTCACATGGTAATGGCCAACACATAAACATCATGAATATAATACTCAATTTCAAATTCAAGGTTTTAGCATGCAATTCATATAACTCATCACATAAACTATTTTAATTTTTGGAAACTTATAATAAATCTTGGATTAAAACCCAAACAACATCATGAACATAGATACAATGAAGTTCAAACATAGAATTCATGAAATGCAAAACTTTTATTTTGAAAAAAGATTCTTGGGCTCCATGGAAGGTAAAGATCCATGGATGAACATCTAACATACCTTAATCGTGAGCTTCTTAAATATCTTGGTGAATTCTAGAGCTGTGTTCTTGATCTCTTGAGAGCTAGGGTTTTGCTAGTTTGAGAGAGAATGATTTTAATTTGGGGATGAACTGATAAAATCATGGAAAAAGACTATTTTAACCCTGGGCATCATTTCAATTTTCCATAGAATTTTTTTGAACTGGGCCTTGGCGCGATGCGACGCTATCGCGTCATGTCATTGGAAATATACATCTGAGAATTAGGCTGTGGAACGATGTCGCACAATCGCAGTCCCTTACTGGAGACTGATAACTAGGAATTGGGACATCAGCACGATGCGGTAGTATCACGACGAAACACTAGAAAAGCACTATTGTGAACTGATCCTATGGTGCGACGTGCCAATATCGTGATGGAGCACTGGAAAGGGATAATTTCTATTTGGCTAGGCTCCACGACGTGCGGACGTCTAGGTGGTACATTGTCTTACAAAAATGGCTCTAACTCTTCACCGGGATATCGGATTTGGGCGAAAGCTAATTGAATTTCCTACTCAATGGAAGTCTTTAAACTGAAAATTCAGAATATTTCAAAAAATTTATATAGGATTACTCATGTACTAAGACTTAAATTAAGCTAGGGAAATATGAGGTATTACAATATCTCCCTTTGGGAACATTCGTCCTTGAATAAGACTGATTAAGCTGAGAAATACTGAAAGACTTAGTTTACACACTGAACCTGTACATTGAAACATGACTACATGACTAAAATACTAACAGGATGAGTTCTCCTACTGAACATGCATATCTGATGCATGCATGAGTACATGACTGAACTGATTCATGAATGCATGACTAAATATACAATGGTAAAGGATACCAAATTTATAACAATAACTGGACATGGAACTGAGTAAAACTAATGAAGAATGTTTCCTCAAGATGAAAATACTAATGAACCTAAGATCATTTATTGAACATGTATGAACGGGAACATGAGAACATGACTGAGTTTTAAATGTGATACATGAACTGAATATCATGAGCTAAATTGATTTCTTAGATACATGTCATATTCACAAAACTTTGGATAGTATGACTGGGTGGAAATATGGGGAAACCGTGCGAACTTGTCTACCTGACTGCTAAATCGAATTCCTGGCTTTAAGACTAACTCATACTAAAAAAATTATACTAAACTGGAGCATTTCTTGATACTCTTTCTATAAAGTTCTACTAACTTTAGGGATCGATGAAATGTTATCATGGCCTGAATGAGACATAAGAAATCACAATGAGGCTAAAATTCTATAATATGAGGCGAGGCCTATGAAACACTACCTAAAATAGAGTGACTAAGCCCTATGTACTGCCGCTACAAATTTTCAAGCTTAAATATATTCCTTGAATACTCTCTCAACTATACCCTCCACCTTAATACAATTCCTAACCTGAGACAACTGAAAATATTCACATCGGCACTGAGCACGAATGTGTAAACATACTAACTTATTTGATTAACTGGATGACTGATAGCTGAATGCTGGTCATGTAAGATTGAATTGTACTTAACATGAATAACTGGACTAAAACTATAAAGTACTATGCCTGTGAGGTAAGGACTAACTAAGGAACGTGAGGTAACTGATCATGAATTCGTGGGAACGGTATTATCTAGGAATGCAAGACTAAGAACATAACATGATTCTAAAATACTGAGATACTGACAACTGAATAACTGGTAACTGTACGCTTTGGTCAAGCAAACCTAAAGCTGGACTGAGTTTTGTACTAAATGCTGAACTGAGACTGTGATTAAGTTTTGATAGCTACATGATGGGGACTGACATAAATCAAGGATCTGAATAGACACTCAAACTCTGTATTTTTCTCAACTTCCCATCTCATGAAAATTCTGATTTCCCTCCTTCATCAACAAAGTTCAGCTTCTTTCTAGTCATTTGCTTGCACACTAACTTGACATTCAAGCCTATCTTTATGACCACCTCCTCGCGTAAAACAAGTATGAAACAATATTTCCTTAGCATGAAATATTTACTCTCTCCCATCTAAGTAATCTCTCATCACTGCATTATTTCATAAAGAGAGTTCACTGAAGGGTTAAAATAGGAGGACCTGAGGCATGAAAAGGACACTATACTGAACTTGACACTTAGCTGAAGCCTGAGGAATAGAATAACTAAATCATGGATTTATCAAGAGATCTAAACTGAGGATATACATGACATAGTCTGAATTTAACTGATCATTAGAAGTATAGCATAAGTCATGGAAACTGAGCACACTGTAAGGAATGAGTACATGAGTCATGAGTTGCATGACCTGAGTTTGGAGTTTCTGTATTCATAGAACATGATTCGTAACACTGAGTAAACTGGAACTCCTTATACCAGAAACTGTAAGCATACATGAATTTCGATAATGTTCACGAATAGGAGCTATGATCATAGAGTTGTAATGTAAGGTAGGAGTAGATATAGTGATAGCTAAAGTGCAAAACTTTTCACTGAGGTAAGGAAGGGTTGGATATCAACCTCTCACACTGCTTTTCTACACATACTGATATTACTACTTAAATCTAAAAGTCTGACTTGGTTACTTGTTCTACCATTTTTCCCTTAGCTTAAAGTCGTTATTCTAAGTCTGTGAGCCATTTAATAAACTTCAATTTGAACTGAACCCACTTTACTCTAAAGCCCAAGATTGAACAATACTCATAAATACTAAACCCATTCTGAAGGACTACTCCTGATAATGTAAGGTCCACTATTAATACTTTTTTTTATACAAATTTCCTAACTTTCTATTGACCCCAAAAATTCACCATGTAGCAATATCAACACTGACTAACTTATATTTCTCAACTCTTTTTTCTACTATTTTAATCTAGAGATTCAAACTTAACTCAACTGAAATTGAGGTACTACTCCTTCATTCAATGATTTGTTCTTCAGGAAACTAAAATGGGATGACCCTATTACTAAAATCAACAGAAGGTATTTTCTGAAATACTGCAACTAAGCAATTTTTGTATAGTCATCTGGATGGAATAGATTTACCTACTAAAGTAGGCACTAAGAAATGTTCTGTTAAGATTTCTAGTTTGGCCTTGAAGTTGACTGCTATGTATAGAGTTATAAAAGATAGAGAAGCTCCTAGATCTAATAAGACAAGAATATGTAAATGGGAGATCTTTAACATACGACTGACCACATTAGGAGAACTTTCCTGATCTTTCCTAGACTAAAGTTCATAAAGCGTATTTGGGTGTTGCCCACTAGAAGTGGCACCCTGCAGGTTTGAGCGACTGAATTGAGCTGACGGCCAATTGGACTGACCTTGTTGGCGCAAATCTTTTCCCCTCTGAGACATTACTCTATAATTTCGCATCCTGTGGCCTAGCTTACCACATCCAAAACGTACATCACAGTTAGCTCTACATGTACCTAGGTGATGTCTACCAGATTCCTTGCAAAGTGGATGGGTATGACCACTGCTCACACTACCTTGGGTGTTGTAGCCTAGCACCCTATCTCGACTATTATTTCTAAACTTTGGCACTGGACCACTATCTACAGAAGGATTTAGGTCTGAGAATTTATAATGGAACAGGAACCAGTTACCATCCTCTGAACTTGGACTAAAACAACTTTTTCTAATTCTCTTATTCTTCTTATCTTCCTTACCACGTTTCTCCTTGAGCAACTACTAAATAAGCTAAGGTAGTTAAAGTAGTTCTGAATCTAGCTTGGGAGACATACTCGTCCAAGGGATCTACTTGAATGAGCTGGGGGGCTAACTAATTTCTAGTTTTACTTTTGTTAGTCTTTTTGGGAAGTATGTTCTGTAATTAGAAGGAAGAAAAGGATTAGACTAAGAATTTAGCTTGAGCTAATGCTCACTCGCATGATATGAAAACTAAAAGAAGGGAAACTCTTCCTAAAACATCTCATAGCCTCCTGTCCATAAGTGTGGTGCGCTACACACCCATGCAAAAGACTCTACTTGATGCGGCTTTCAGACTCCCTAGGACTCTGTTGAACCTTAGGCTTTGATACCAAGTTTGTAATGACCCGAGATTACCCCTAGTCATCACACGGTGCTTATGACCCCGAAGGACCCCAAGCTAACCCCTGATTGATATCTGCTGTGAGCACGAAATAATAATACTGTAACTAATACATAATTTAGCTGAATTGTCATAAGGCTCAAAATATTTGAAATACTGATAAAACATAACTTTTGAAATAATAATTTGTAAAAGTAAACACTATCTGAAAATCTAGCTTGAAAGCCTCTAATCTAAACTGTCTGAAAGTGGAACTGATGGGATAAGCCCCCAACTAACTCTTACTACTGAGCTACTGATAAACTGAAATACTAAAATAAAAGCATATCCTCGATAGATGAGGACTCACTAAAAAATATGCTACTGCTGGCTGAATTTAGCTAAACGCGGTCAAGAACCAGAGCGTCCAAACCTATGTATGAAATATCACAGCACATAAAATGGGTATGTGATCAGTACGTGGGAATGTACTAGTATGCTAAATAAGGTAAGGCTGAATGCAAGGGTTCATATGCATGAACAATAACTGATTGAATGATATAGAGTAACTGAATATGAGAGTACATGGACAACTGAAACTACTGTAAATACTGAGTATTAATATTATGCATATATGTATAGACTGTAACTGAGCTTTTCTAAAGATGAGCATTGAGTTCTGATAAATGAGTTACTAATATATGAAGTTACTAATAATTGATTTACTGATACTGATTAACTATGTCTGACAGTCCTGATTCTATAGATCTGAATTAAATTCTAAACTGAGACTGAAACTGATATTGTAGGAGGTAATCATCTAACCGACATGCCTTAATCTGAGCTAATTTGAGTAAAACCTATAACCATAGTTGAAATAGTGATAATAACATGCCATAGATACTAACATTAGAAAACTAGGATGCCAAGCCTAACTGACGGCTGACACCTGGGCGGAGCCAAGCCTAATCTTATGGGTGACCCCTGGGAGGTAGTCAAGCCTAGTCTGATGGGTGACTCCTCATCCAGTGCTGGCTATGTAGTTCTAGAGTACAGGGATTGCTACTAATGACTCTGCCTCTCTGACGGGGAAGCCGTCATCCCTGCACTCGCTCGGTGCTAAATCCTACTCCAAACTGAAAGACACTGAACAGAGTATACGGAACTGGACTTGACTGATACTGAGTTTTCTTGAGTTCTGTAACTGATTGGATTCTACTGATTGGGACGTGACTGATACTATTCTGTAACTGACACTAGCTCTAGGTACACAGTTAAATTGTCGGGTATTAAATACCTCCAGGACTCAATAGCGTGAAAGATAAAACATAGCATGATCATACAGGCATAATAATACTTGTTTGCTAATAATACACACATTTAGATATTTTTTCAAACACTGGATATACATGTACATGTACATGAATGGGATCACATAATAACATGTCATACTTTAACCATCAATTCACATAGGAAATTTAGCAAACACTTGGGGAGCATGGATTAGTTCACATGGTAATGGCCAACACATGAACATCATGAATACAATACTCAATTTCAAATTCAAGGGTTTAGCATGCAATTCATATAACTCATCACATAAACTATTTTAATTTCATGGAAACTTAAAATAAATCATGGATTGAAATCCAAACATTTTGAACATAGATACAATCAAATTCAAACATAGAATTCATGAAATCCAAAACTTGTATTTTGAAAAAAGATTTTTGGGCTCCATGGAAGGTCAGGATCAATGGATAAACATCTAACATACCTTAATTCTGAGTTTCCTTGAAGTTCTTGGTGAATCCTTGAGCTTTGTTCTTGATCTCTTAAGAGCTAGGGTTTTGCTAGTTTGAGAGAGAATGATTTTAATTTGGGGATGAATTGAATAATGAGTAACTAAGGAAGTTTTTTAGGGATTAAATCTCGTATCTGGGAAAAATAAAATCATGGAAAAAGACTATTTTAACCCTAGGCGTCCTTTTAATTTTTTGTCAAAATTTTCTGAACTGGGCCCTTGGTGCAAGCGGCACTAGCGCGTCGTGTCACAATAAATTGACATCTGAGAATTTGGCTTGTGGCGCGATGTAACACAATCGCGGTCCCTAACTAGAAACTAACAACTGGAACTGGGACATCGGCGCGACGTGGCTGTATCACAACGAAACACTAGAAAAGTACAATTGTAAACTAAGACTATGGTGCGACTTTACAATATTGTGATGGAGCATTAAAAAGTGAAAATTTCCCTTTGGCTTGGATCCGTGATGCGTTGACGTTCCAGGTGGTACATTGTCTTACAAAAATGGCTCTAACTCTTCACACGGGTATCGAATTTGGGCAAATTTTATATCGTTGGAAAGCTAATTGAATTTCCTACACATTGGCAGTCTCTAAACTGAAAAACGTTGAGTATTTCAAAAATTTTATGTGGGGTTACTCAGTTACTAAGACTTAAATTAAGCTAGAGAAATATGGGGTATTAAATTCTCTTAGATCCCTCACATAAGTATTTATTGTAATGTCTAGCTCCTTATTTATCTGATGTCCACTTTCCTCAATATCCCAAAAAGGTGAATCTTTTATGTGATACTCTCCCTAAAGATGAGTTGTAAAATAGAGTTGGGACTCAAAGAAAGTTAGATCCATTCTGACAATTGTCCTCTTAGCATATGGATCATAACACTTATATCCCTTTTAACTTTGAGTATATCCTATAAAAACACATTTCTTAGTCTGCATTTCAAGTTAACTAAGATCATGAACATGAACAAATGTTGTACAACCAAAAACTTTCAGTGGAAAATCTGCAGGTAACCTAGAATTAGGAAAACTCTCTCAGAAAAAATTAAAAGGTATTTTAAATTTGAGAGGGCGGTATGGCATCCTATTAATAAGGTAAGTAACAGTTAAGAGAGACTATCCCCAAAGGTACTATCAAACTTTACTAGTAAATATTAAAGCCCTCGTTACCTATGTTAATAGTCCCACATCGGAAGAAGGATGGGTACTTGGTCTCTTTATATGGACTTGGACAATCCTCCCCTCATGAGCTAGCTTTTGAGGTTGCGTTAGGCCCAAGATCCATTATTTACATAGTATCAGAGCTAGGCCCATCCAAATTCTCTGTTCACCGATGTTGGGCCCCCATATTATATTGTTCATGCTTCAGTTAACAAGGTCTGGGTGTGTGGGAGAGTGTTAAGAGTCCAACATCAAAAGAAGGATAGATACTTGGTCTTCTAATATGGACTTGGACAATCCTCTCCTCATGATCGAGCTAGATTTTGAGGTTGAGTTTGGCCAAGATCCATTCTTTACAACCTCTAAAAGGTGCCAATTTTTTCTTTTTGTGACACCATTTTGTTGAGGTGTATCAGGATAAGAGCTTTGGTGTACTACCCCTATTTCTTTTAAAAAACTT
Organism: Capsicum annuum; assembly: GCF_002878395.1. NCBI lineage: Eukaryota > Viridiplantae > Streptophyta > Magnoliopsida > Solanales > Solanaceae > Capsicum > Capsicum annuum. Next base: position 246,765,548 of record NC_061111.1, on the reverse strand, counting down.
CCTAACTATTCATTACAGAATGCACGACCATGGTCGCTTTATAAAATCTTGATTTTCTCATTAAACTGTGTTTCCACCATGACATAGAAAGTTTCAAACACATTTTAACCTCAGATTTGTCCTTCAATAAAAAAACCCAATTCAGTCTGGTATGGTCGTCAACAAAAGTTACAAACCATCGTTTTTCAAATATTGTTGAAATTATAGTCAGTCCCCAAACATCACTATGAATCATCATAAAAGTCTTTGAAGCCTGATACTTTTGACAGGGAAAAAAAGATCGGTGATGCTTAGCCATTTCACAGAATTCACATTGGAATAAGGATGGATTTTTATTTCTAAATAACTGAAGTAACAAATGTCTTAAATAATAAAATATTGGATGTTCAAGCCTATAGTGCCAAAGCATGACTTTATTCAAAATAGAAGTGGAGTTCAAATAAATAAGATTCAGTTGTGGAGAGTTGTTACCGTTGTCAAGCAATAACATTCTTTCTTTATTACTCTTTTTTTTCTTCTTCTCATATTGTTAGTTCAAACACTTTTAATACCCAAGTACTTCACTTAAAACGTGTTGGTCCTGATATCCCTTGAGGCATCTTAATTACACTTTTAAGCCTGTTATTATTCGAAATTGTGAGCCTAGAAACTTACAAGGCATTACAATTAATTTAACAAATTTGAGATCAAGAAATTATGACTAAATGATCAAAGCCTCCTACTTCTTTGTCTCTCTAGTTTTCTATATTTCTCCTATGTGACCATTGTTTCATCTTTCACTTGAATCCTTTCAGGTATGCATTGTCGGTTGTGGGGTGCCGGAGGAGTTGGGCAAACTACTTTGGCGAAGAATCTGAACAACGAGCTCTTAAAGAATGTGCCAAGTGCCAATCTGTCTTTTGGTGTTGCGGTATGGGTTACAGTGCCCAAACTGCCAATAGACATAAGAAAGATTCAACCACAAATTGCCAGTAGATTAGATCTACAGGTAGATAACGAAGCAAGTGGAGAAAGCGTTGCCAGAAAAATCTATCAAAGGCTCAAGAAAGAAACGAGTTTTCTTCTCATACTAGATGATGTTTGGGAAGCTATAAATTTGGATTATGTAGGTGTGCCCCAACCTGAATATCCAGCCATAAGCAAGGTAATTTTAACTTCTTGTTTTTCGGCTGTTTGTAAGCAAATGAAAACAGACACAGAAATGAACATATTCACACTGAAAGAGGATGAATCTTGGCAACTGTTTGTCAAAAATGCGGGAGATGTTGCCAATCTGGAGTATATTCAACCATTGCCAAAGAAAATTGCAAAAGAGTGTGGTGGTTTTCCTTTAGCCATCACTGTTATTGGAACATCTATGAGAGGGAAGACAAGGGTTGAGCTCTGGGAAGATGCTTTGAAATCACTTAGAATGTCTGAACCTCATAAACAAAGATGTCTAGAAAAAAGTTTACATGGTCATCAAGTGGAGTTTTGATTCTTTAGAATCTCAGGTCATTGAATTATCCTCAGAGAAAAGAAGCAAACATGTGAACAAAAAGAGAGGTTATATTCAAAGTTGTTTCTTATATTGCTCCTTATATCCAGCGGCTGTTCCGATAGATGATCTCATACATTGATGGTGGGTAGAGGGGATCCTTGGTGAACATGACACATATGAACAAGCCTACAATAGGGGAATCACTCTGATTGAGAGTCTAAAAGATGCCTGCTTGCTGGAAGTCGATAAAATGGATTTTGTGATGGGGAAGGTTGTGGATTGTGTGAAGATGCATGATGTGGTTCGTGATGTTGCTAGATGGATAGCTAGTACCTTTGGGGATGAACACACTTCTGTTTTTCAAGCTGGAATTGAGTTGAATGAGATATCACATATTAAAATATCAGCTTCTGTCACGAAAATATCTTTAGTAAGCAACAAAATCGAATGTCGGCCTGATTGCTTCACGAAATGTCCAAAGACAACATCTTTACTTTTGCAAGACAATCAACCCCTTAAGAAAATACCTCAGGAATTCTTTTGGGCATGTCCAGCTCTAAGAGTTCTGAATCTGAGTCTAACTAGTATTATAAAACTGCCTTCTTCCATCAACAGTTTATGTCAACTGCGTGCTCTAATACTACAAAGTTGCTTTGAGTTGAAAGAGTTACCACCTTTTGCTAATCTTCACAATTTGCAAATGCTCGATTGTGATCATACAATGTTACATTTTCTGCCGCAAGGAATGGACAATTTGATAAATTTGAGGCTATTAAGTATGCATGGTTATGATTTGAAGAGCATCAACAATGGATTTTTCCTCAAATTGCCTAGCATTGAAATGTTATGTCTTACCGCTGTCTTGGAGCGACCTTTTTTGATGAGATTTCATCTCTGTAGAATCTTACTTACCTTTCTGTTAAAGTGGATAGCTCATCACTTTTCAATAGAGATTACACCTGGATGACTAGATTGAAAGGATTTCTCATTAAAGTTCGGGAAAGTTTTGCTTATGTACCATACAACGTCAATGAGGGCGATAAATATCTACTAGTGTGAGATTTTCAGTAACGGAGAGATCTCAGGCATGTTGCAGTTTGCTTCAGATTTGTACTTGAACAAATGCATGGGTCTCAGGAAGTTGATTGCATACAGCACTTTTAATGGATTAAAATCACTAAACATACAGGGCTGTTATTGTGCTTTCGGACCAGTGGAAGGAGGAAGTGGACAATTTGACCCTTTGCCAAATCTGGAATATCTCGACCTCTATTTGGTATATTATTTAAAGAGTGTTTCTCATTTTGGTCAATATTTGGGTCTAAGATTTTCAAAATTATGCCAACTGGCTATCTCTCAATGTGCAAGTTTAACATGTCTTTTCAATGATGGTGGAGCTTGTTCTATACCCAAGCACTTGGAAGAAATTACAATTAACGTTTGCTTTTAGCTGGTAGAGTTGTATGTGCAATGCAGCTCAAGTGATCAGGCAACACTTGTCAAGTCAGAAATTCCTAGGGTTTGTAAGTTAAAGTTGTATCGCTTACCAGACCTAGGAACGTTGGGGGAGCCACAGGGTATGTGGGAACACTTGGATGAACTCAAGCTGATCGCTTGTCACGGATTAAGGAAGTTGCCTCTCTCTATTCAAACCTCCAAAAACATCAAAATAATAGAAGGAAAATCAGAATGGTGGAGCCAACTGGAATGGGATGATGACAACTTCAAGTCAAATTTAGAGCGTTTGTTACTAACAAACGTAAACCTGATGACAGAAGGATCAAAGTTAACGTTGTTTCTGCTACATCTCAAGTGATGTGCGATTTATTCTCCTTATTGCAACTTTAACATAGTTTGTTAATACATATTACAATCATTCTACTAAATAACTTTATTATAATTAAGTCATTTACCTCCCTGTGAAAACATATGCTTTAACAAAAAAAAAATTTGAACATTGTTAATAACACTAGCATAACTGGGTTATCAATCAAATGTTAACAAGTGTATTCAGCTTCACCTTTTGTTGTTTCATTCAGTGGATTAGAAAAGCAGAAGAAGGAACTTCCTGCACCAGGGCATAAAGTTTCGAGCTAAAGTTATCTGGTGTGGTTTGCTGTGATGTATTTTCCAGATGTCTTAAGTTTTTTCTGCCAATAACTGTTCCTTGTGTTTACTACCCTCGCTTCCTTGTTCCGATATTTGGATTACTTTGTTTGTACACCAAGTAATTTCTTGTTTCATTTGTGTTGTGTGATCATCTTGTTTATTTGTAATAAACTGGTATTGCTTCGGTATTTAAACATTTTGAAGCATTCTTAAGTTGTACATTCAAATTTTAGCACGTGCACTTGATTTTGTGTCTTTTTTCTCAAGATGAATAGACAAACCAGCTATAAGCTTTCCGCAATCAAAACATAAGAAAGTTTTCATATGACAGTAACCTCCTTATGGAAAGATATGAATAAGTATAATACAGTTGTAATCAGAAGGCATTAAGGGACGAAAAAAGAAAAACATATTGGAAGAGGTATTGAAGGATGTTCATCTGAAAACATTTGGCAAAATCAAGCCAATTGATTGTACGCCAGAGATGCAAGGGAGGAGAAGAAAAAAAAACACATAGGGCTGTTCTGACTGTGAGAAGAAGTAATCACCCCTCCAAGAATGTGAAACGAAAAGAAAAAAAAATAGAAAACTCCCGTATGGTATAGGGCTGTCCTAGTAAAACACATAAGTTTTTACTCGGGACTCGGATTGACGAGTTGGTGGTGGCGTTGGAAAGAACACTCAAAAAGCTTTATTTGATAGGTAATGGGTCACGTAACTTTAAATATTCTAGGAGAAATGCTCGTTTAAAGTTGATCCTTGGATGAACCTATATGAAAACTTAATCATTAACGGACCTTTCAACTCAAATTTGTTTTAAAGATTTCTTATGCTTTTATCCAATACCCATCCCACACTTAAAACAACCTTTACACGTGGATACAATACATTTTCTAGATTCAGGTCTAGGTACAGATGAAGAGCAGTTCAATTGGTTATTTTTTAGCCCGAAAATTCAGTGTGTTACGGTTGAATGGTTTAGTCTTCATTTGAACATGATATTGCATGCATCACTTCTATGAAAATAGTACAACCAGGAAGTGAAGAAACTGGCCATCTCATCTTATATAAACACGTAAAAATGAACTCGGCAAATAATTTTATGTATCACTTCTAGGGCAAGTTTTATGAGCTTAACAGATCCATTGTCTTTGACTCGAACTATGAGTATGTAAACAGAAGAAAGAAAATTAATGCATCCATAAAATATAAACATTAATTTCAAGGAATATAAACATGACTACAATATATTCCCTGCTAATTGGTATCGTCTATATAGATCTTTTTCTCTGTTGTATCCTATTTTTTGTTAGGGCTACATGAATTTCAAGGGATGGAAAGTCTTTCGAGACAAGAACATTTTACATTTGTCTTCAAAAATACACCAAATCCAAACAGTAATAAACATTAAGATCAATTGAGGTATACTAAAGTTTGGTAGGGAAACTCTATGACTTTTTGATCTTTATCTCTAATTAGCTGAACAAAGCATTATTCATTTCTAGTAATTTGAATCATACATAATATTTGTTGCTAGGCACGCAGTCTGGCGCATAAAAGGCATAATTTTCAACCCATTGCTCCCAAAGGGCATGGATTTTGATGATTTTGAGCTCTCTTACAAGACCAATATCATCTTCCCGCCTTTTTCTTTTTCTTTTCTGTAATTGGAACAAGAAAAAACAAAATTTTTAGGTCTGTTAAGAATAGGGACTTGTTAGAGTTGTGAACCGAATTTTGTTGATCCGGCCCTAAAAGTTTCCCGGTGCGACCCATGTTTGTGATTTAGTGGGCTGTTTAGGGTCATTCTCATATACACGAAATTGAGACTATTGTCTCCAACATTGTACTCTCTCTCCATTATAGTGAAACCTCCTCTGCCTCTGCCCGTGGTTTTTCCCGCAAGATTTTCACGTAAATCTGTGTGTTCCTGTTTTTCTTTTGCTTGTGGTTTGCTTATTTTCTGCCCGATCATAACAGGACTTAAGACTATGCCACCCGTAATCGGCCTTGAAGTTCTCACCTTACGAACAAGCCCAGAGCTAATCTTATTGAATGATACAACTTTTGTTACTTCAGAAGGACAAAAATACAATCATGTTTCACAAGGGAAGGCATATACTATACTATAAAATGGGAAAAGTCATTACTCCACTCTTGTCTAAAGAATCAAGTATTTCTTCTTTCCCTTCCTATATGTTTGCTTTGTCAATTAAAGTAATTGTATTTGCCTTCAATTTTACTTATTCTATTCACCTCCTTTTTTACTTTTTCTTTTTGCCTTCTTTCAAAGTTGTGTTATAAATAAAGAAGAAACAATCAGTTTAATCTATCGTAGCATTCTAATCAGAAACAGTGGATTTTTCTTTACCTTAAGAATTGTTCAATGGATATACTTCCTAATGCTGTAGGGGCCATTGTTGTTGAGGTGGGAAAGTTTGTATCTACATGCATCTATCGTAAGATTGAAAATATTGTCCTATTCTCATCAAATATTGAAAATCTCTAGGAGGAAATGGAGAAGTTAACAAAGTTTAGGGATGAATCGAAGCGAAGGTGGAAGTAGCGGTGCAAGAATGCTATAAGCCAAAACCAGATGTTATCAAGTGGATCGAAGATGTTCACGATCTGGAGAAAGAATTGGGATCTATGCAAGAAAGCATTGCAACAGCTAAGACGCTTTCAAATAAATGTTGTCCAAAATTCAGCCTTCGGTCAGAAATCTCCTCTCAATCACAGAACATCCGGGATCAACTGTGCAGGCTTATAGAGGTCGGAGAAAACTTTGGATTAAATTTGGTGGTAGAAAATTACCTGATGAAAAAAGTTGAGTTCATACCCGGAACATCAATAGAAGGCCAATCTGCAGCAACAAGGAATCTCAACAAACTCCTAATTTATATTTTTTTCCCTATTACAAATATGGTGTTACTATTGCTTTTCTTAAGGAGGTTAAATGGAGATTAATGTATCGACCAGTTTTTATCAAGCTGCTCGTAACTCATTTTACAGTTACCATTTAAGAAGGCTTAAGTTAAAGGTCCAAGATTTCATAAAAGGTTAACATTCGTAATTTATAAAGCATAAGCATCAAATCTATAAATGTTTAGACAAGAATAAGAGACTTTAAAAGTTAAAAACAAACTCTTTCATAGATTGATAACATATACTGATATCCCTAGAGACATCTTATGTCACGACCCAAACCGGGTCTAGAGGCCTAGCAAGATCTCTGAACTGGGCTTTAGACCCTGGGAGGAAGGAGGGGTCAATACAAATGTACTGGTACACGAAGAAATCCAAAATAAAGCTTGTATATAAATAAAATAGTTGAGAGATTGTCATAATCATCATGAAAAATATCATTTCAAAACACATGGGCATTTTTTATAATCATAAAACTTTTCTGTCAATGCAATTTCTGATCTTTGTATTACTTCTGAGCTAGATGGTAATCCCCTACAAGTCTGATATTCCACGGGCTATATGGAATCCGTCATTGACTCGGTGGGGAAGCCCCCAACCCAAGTGTGCCTCAAGGTTTGGAGTGTCTGAGTCAGATACGCCACAGGGCACTAGGCCAAAGTATAATAATATACTCGGATCGACAAATCACGATTTTGGGCAATGAGTTGTCTGAACTCGTGCCTTCTTCGGGGAACCACCTAAGCTCTCTTTTTGCCCAATTTTAGTCTGTTCTGAACATGCATCATTCTAGTTTCAAAATTTGAAAATCTGATTTCAAACATGCATTCTATTCTGTTCTGAATTACCATAGTATTATCTTAGTTGGTGTCATCATACCAAGACTTGCAAGTCCTTTTTCTGAGCCATAATGCATTAAGTATGGTCTTTCATAAAACATAGTTCAGACCACCCAAACATGCAATTTAACAAAGAGAATGGATATTCAGAAAACATAAGTCAAAACTCTGCAAAATTCCCATACTTTCAATTAACAAGTGGTGGTCATGCAATCTTTAACAAACCATGCAAATCTTCTCATTATATGATTATGTTCAACATTCATCAACATAAACAACCCTCTCTCTTGTGAAATCAAAATCATAATTCAAATATAACAATATTCCAGACATTTCATAGCATGCTTTTCAAGATACATTCAAACAATTTCATAATATGTCATAAGTAAATGAAAATCATCACAAGAGAGGGATTTTTCATGAATCATGCTCTCAATTCAATCATCAACCTTAAAACAAATGCTTACATATATATATATATATATATATATATATATATATATATA
>NC_061111.1:246734541-246757589 GCF_002878395.1 Capsicum annuum | reverse complement strand
ATATCATCAACGCTTCTAAAACATGAATATATTCATAAATCCGAAACCCCTTTCTTAAAATCATGATTTCTATGTCCATGAGATTTTAAGAAAACCCCGTGTACCTTAAATTAGAAGTTTTTGAATGAACTCTAGATTTTGGGATACTATACGTACGATTGATGGGTGCTTCTTGTAGCCCTCGTAATGGGAATTCTGAATCTTGAAGAATTAAGAAAAACCCACGGTTAAATCTTGAGATATATTGATCTTTGAGTTGAAACCCTAAGGAGTGTTCTTGGTGATTTTGAGAGAAAATAATATTATTTTGGTATTAGGAGGATTTAATCACGTGTTATGGATGAATAGGGGGTGGAAAATACCACTTTTTCCCTTAAAAATGCGAAAACTGGAAATTAGGTGCGTGCGTTGTATGCTAATCGCGCGATTGTACTATCTCAGTCACAAAAATGGTCATAACTTTTCGCTCGGGTATCAGATTTTGGTGAAATTGGTATCATTGGAAATATAATCCGAAGATATTTCATTTGATATATAGTAGGACCTCTAATTCGTTATATAAAAAGAGTTATGGTTGATTGAAGTTGACCCAAGTTTTGACGCTCGCTCAAACTCGAACGATAGGAAAGCTTTCAACTCGTCCTTGAGTTTGGGGACCTCTATGATCTCAATTCTAGCTCAAATATGTTCCAACACCACATAATTGATTAAAATGCCAAATTTGCATAGGATTTATGGCTTTTGAATCATCTACACATAGAAACGATGGTTTTCGTTCTAGCCCAAAATGCGGGGTGTTACATTATCTCCCCTTGGGATCATTCATCCCTGAATGAAGGGTAGAAATGTTGAAGTATTAAAGGTATGGAATAATGTGGACATGATATGTCTTCCAAGAAGGGATACAGCCGAGCTGAAACATTTAACTTCTATCATGAAACTGAATTCTGAGCTGATTTGACTTTACTTGCTTTAAGGAGTTGATTCGGAGAGTTTAGGATTCCCTTGAAGTGTTCATGATGAAATCATACATATTGAATCGAGAGGTGATAACTTATGCAAGTATGAGTCATGAGACAAATGAACTTAGATCGTATCAGGGTATTACACTGTTTGAGCTAAAATACTTGGGAAAATTTGAGATTATGTGCTGAACTCTTATGAACTGAGTCATGACTAAATAGCTGAATCTGAAACATGATGCTTTGACTAAATTGAATTCTCAACTTACATGGATGGAATAGATTATCTCTTTGGATGGTCATACGCCTGAGACTTCGGATAGTAGGACTGGGTGAAAAGGTGGAAAACCATCGTAACTTGTCTGCCTGACTGTTAAACTGAATTATACTGGACACTTATACTTAACTGGAGTATCTTTTCAACACTCTTTCTAAAGAAGTCCTAGTAGCATTAGGGAGCAAAGATTCTCTGACATGAGTTACACAAGATATCCAGCTAAGGAATCACGACAAAGATACTACTCTATAGCATGGAATATATATATGTAACTCATAAAACGGGATAGAATTACCAGGCCTTAGGCAATACAACTTCTTACTTTCAAGCTTAGCACAACGCTCGAATATCCCTTAACTATACTATTCTCCTTAAATACCATACTCATTTGATTCAACTTATTTTTCTCACATGGCCTCTAATATTTCATCTACTAATGTCTAAACTGAACTAAATCCCCTTACCATCTTCAAGCCTAACTCAAAATCACAAGATGCACCACATAATTCAGTACACCCTGCATTTCACAATTCCTCATCTCCTGCATAATTCTTATTGCCACTCCAGAAAACACCTTCAACTTCGTATTAGACATTCACAAACACTCATAGCATCCATCCACATGTATACAAACATGACATTCAAGCCTATCTTCATACCCACATATGCACTTCTAAACAAACACTCATAAAGCACCTTTCTCATATACTTTAATACTTCTATCCATAACAACTTCCCTGCACTATTCAGATGATACACATAAAATATCCTCAACTAACCAAGCAATACATGGAAGCTTCATCTCAAAATTCTTTCAACTTATAGACTAACATAAAACAAGAACACAATAATTTTTCACAAATATAACACATAAAACTTCAACTAACCTTGACATGTATCAAATACTTGGCCTCAATCTTACTCCACAATTACTGCCTTAACTCAAATGAGCACACAACCATCTTTAATCAACAAGAAAGGTTTACTCTTTCCCATCTAAACAACTGTTCATCATCACTATCTTGACCTAAGGGAGAAGGTCACTGAAAAATTGGAATATCGGGATCCAGAAAATGAGATGAGTACTAAGCATAACTTGATATCCTACTGAGGCGTGAGGAATAGAGAACTCATGACATGGACTCATTAAAGAGATCTAATCTGAGGACGTACCTGATATAAATCTGAATTTTTGCTGATCGTTAAGAGTATCACATGTGCACAAGAATTATGAACTGCATGACCTGAATTTTTGGAATTCATAACTTACGGAAAGTTATTCTGACTGTTGAACAAACTGGGAACTCATCATACTAGGAACTAAGAGAGTACATGATTCCTTATCATATGCATGAACACGGACTATGATCATGAAGCTAAAACATAAAACATGAGTATCTATCGGAATAACTGAAGTAAACTACTGAAATAAGAATAGATTGAGCATCGTTCTTTCTCATGACCAATTCCACCACTTACTGGCACATCTATTAGCATCTGAAAACTAGACTTGGTTACTCGTTCTATCATCTCCCCCTTAGATTTAAGCCACTACTCTAAGTCTGTGAACCACTATATACACTCTAGTATAAACTGAAATTACTTTACTCTAGAGTCAGGGATATAACAATACACATAAAACTAAACTTACCCTGTAAGACGGTATCTTCATGTATAACAACCAATGCTAGTACCTCCTACTAAGATTCAACCCTTAGTTTTCTATAGACCCAAAAGTCATCATATAACAGCTTAAATATTCGCCAACCTAGATTCTTCTAACACTAAACATAGAATTTCCAAACTTTTGACGGACCATACTACTTCGGTCATAGTCTACCAGCATCATGCCTGCAAACTTATATTTCTAAACCATGAGAATCAAGATTATACCAAAAAGCTCAACATCATTAATCACAACTCCATAACTTAGCTATAAAGACATAACTTATTATCTAACTAGTCTTTCTCCACCTAGCAACTCAACAGTACTACTAACCACACAACATGAAATGATCCTTGAAAATAATGCAGCCCCATAGCACCTTCAGTGTACTTCTACATCATAGTTACCACATCAAGCCTACTAGATCACTTTCGCACAATTAACACCCACCACATCAATTCATCATATCCATCTTGATAACCATCTACTATTCCAACTTAGTGTTTAGTTCTAGCTATGATGAACCACAACTTCACACAATTTTCTTACATGCCAAACATCTAAAAACATTAATTCGCCAAAACTTCATAACAGTAAGGATCACTCACAATCCTATGATCTATCTTATTTAAAATCCATTAACACATCCTCCTTCTACATATCATTACTATCTACCCCTTTCATACAGCTAAACTTAGTTCATAGTTCTATAAGTCCCAACTAAACTCCCTCTTGCAACCTCAGGGACATCTAAATTAACACCACTCATCCACCAAGTACCTTCATCAATAACCTATAATTTTCTTGCACGACAAACACCGTCAACAACTCTTTTCATATTTCAAGTAAACAATAATTCACCTTAACTAATAACTCCTTCTCTACCTTACCTTCTACTAAACCATCACAAAGGGACATATCACTTCATTACCAACTCAATCTCATGCAAAAAGGTTTGGCCATACATATATTCAATTAATTGCCCTTACCGCTTTTCTTGCCACTACGCCATAAACCCCAGTTCCAACCAACACAAGAACAACAAGATGAACAATAAGTTGCTAGTGAATCAAAATAGGCCCCACAAGGCTCCACTAGACATTAATTTTGTGTTTTGAATAAAAATGAGATGAATGACAAGGGAACTATGCTAGTGAATCTAAAGAGCCCCACACGGCTTCACTAGACTTTCAGTATTAACAATACAAGGATAACAAGATTACAATAGATAGAAATTTGACACACAACATTCAATTATCTAATAATACACATCTTACTCTGTGTAAATAAAAAATATTGAGTCAAACACTTCCCCCATAGATTACCATACAATCCACACATGCTACTAGCTACCATATTATTCTATCACTATAAAATGGTAAATTATTCTCAAACATCAGTTATTCAACTAAATACATTTATCTACACAAAAGTCACCCTCACTCTGATTTTTAACCTTGTGACTTTACATCCCAACTTCTTGGTCCAATATCACTACCAATAGGTTATGATATCATCACTTTAACTTATACTACAACTCGGGTGGAAATACAGTTCCAACATTCTGCTACACATCATTCCCTCTGAAGCATGACGTCTGTAACATAAATTTTGAAAAGGACTAAATACACTTAATACTGCAGCTGAAAAGCACAATTTTATCAAAATCAAAGTTCAAACTAGAATCAATAAACCTTGGATGTAACGCCCACATTTCGGATGAGAACAAAAATTATCATTTCCTTCACGTAAAGGTTCCAAAATCCATAAATACAATGCAAGTTTAGTGTGTTAATAAATTATGTAGTGTGGAAACCTATTTGAGCATGTATTGAGATCATAGAGGTCCCCAAGCTCAAGGGCAAGTTGAAAGTTTTCCTACCGTTCAAATTTTAGTGAGCGTTGAAACTTAGGTCAAATTCCATCGACCATTAATCTTTGTATATATTTAATTAGAGTGCCTACGATATATCAAATGAAAGGTAATCGAATTATCTTTCCAACGATACTAATTTCGCAAAAATTTGACACCCAAGGAAGAAGTTATGGCTTTGAAAAATGGAGTGTGTCATGCAGCATTAGGTGTGCGACGCACACCCTAACTTATGCCATAAGGTGTGTGATGCACAACCTAATGTATGTGATAAAGAGTACACCACACAACCTATATTTTGTGATAAGGTGTGCGCCACATATATTATTACTCAAGTGACTTAAACACTCCGTTTTAGGGGCAAAATGGTCCTTTTTCCATCCTTATTTAGCCATAAACATGAAATTCATTTCCCAAATACCCTAAAATACACCTTCATTCATCAAAATTTCTCAAGAACTCTCCTTAGGGTTTCAAAATAAAAACTCAAGAAACTTAAGATTCAACCATGGGTTTTGGAAACTAGTTGCATATTTGGAATCCCTGGAACATAAGCTTCAAGAAGCACCTATCATCTTCGCATATAGACGTACGTGGGGTTATCTCAAAAATCTCATGAGCTTTAAAATTCATGTTTTCAAAATGGAGGTTTTGAAATTATGAATATGATTATGTTTTAAACATTTTATGATATTGATTTGGTCTTTAGGCCTATTCTCGAAGTGATTTGATTTATGATATACATATATGCATGCATTTTGAAAAGATCTGAACTTGACATCATGAATTATATGAAATCCCTCTCTTGATATGATTTTGTTTTATATTTTTATATGATGTGAATTGTTTGAAATCATATTGAAAGGCATAACATGAAATGTTTTGAACATTGTTATGATTTGGGCATGATTTTGACTTACCACGAGAAGGTTTTTTATGTTGATATATTATGAATAAAATGGTTGCATGAAAGAATGATATGACATTGATGGCTTGCAAGTCGGGTATGACGATACCCTACAAAATAAGATATGTGATTGAATTAAATGGAGTTTGATGCATTGATTTTACATAAAATAGGAGGATTTTGATTGTAAGGGCTCATCGCTAGAAACTGTGTTTGCCGACATAGGGATTTGGCACCAGTCTAAGTGATCTTGCGTACTTGACTTTATGTCATTCCCAAATTGAAACTATGGTTAGGATCCCAGGCTAAGTGATCTTGGGCACTACTATACTTTATTGGGTTGAGACACCTTGTTGTGTGATCCTGTGTGTCTTCCCCTCATTTATACTCTAATCTCGGCTACAACCGAGATTTAATAGTTGGTGTAAATGTTATATGTAGGGTATTCCACCTAGCTTAACTGCATTACATTGTTGTTGAAAACTATTACATTATGCCCATGTGTTTTCAAATGATTTGATATAAAACTGCTTTATAATGGCTCTCACCTATATTTGGAAAAAAATAGTATATTTTGTTTTTGATTTCTCTGTGTACCAGTACTTTTGTATTGACTCCCTTCCCTCTCAGGTTTGAGGCATAATTTAGGGGTCTAGATAACCAGTAGATCTCTTCCGACAGATTTGCAAAATCAAGTGGTGAGCCTTCTATATTTCAAAAGTCTTGATGTCTATCAGTTCATTTATCATTTAGTAGTTTTTGGTCTACTAGGGGCCTTGTCCCAGTTTTCAGATAGTAATTTGTTTCAGTCATATATTAGAGATTTCGCAGATGGTTGTTCAGATGTCGATAGATGTTGTGGGACATTATTTCCCCTTTGTTGATTTTATTTGATTTATGACCATGTTTTCCACAATATTGTGTATCTTCCACATATCTTATTATCATATGAATTATGTACATGATTACCAGATAGATAGGGGTATTTCGGGCCTTCATAGCTTGAAATGCTCATCACGACCAGGGCCCTAGTTTGGGTCGTAACAAACTTGGTATCAAAGAATGGTTCATGGTCTCAGGGTGTCTAGGAAATCACGTCGGGTAAAGTCTTGTTTATGGGTATGTAGTGCGCCACGCTTATAAGCAGGAGGCTACTAGGCGTTTAGGAATATCTCTCTTTCTGTATGTTTTAGTTCATGCAATAGAGTCAAAATGTTCCTCTTTCATACTCTAATTCGTGCTATGGTGTCGCCCAAATGAAAGTAAAAAAAGGTCATCCCAAATTCTTTCCTTACTCTAATGTCCTCAGATATGTCTTATTATTGAGGTGATTCAAGTGCAGAAGTGTAGAATCTAAAGAGTATGGTCCTTTCTGATTGAACCATATAAGAGTTAAAATTTGTGCAAGGACTTGAGAAGAGTCTGTTAGTGCTTTAATATGTATTGATTCCGATGTAAACATTGATCCTAATGGAATCGTGCTTTTCAGCTAGAGATATTAATTGCATTTAGTTCCCTTCAAATTTATGTTACAAATGTCTTGCTTAAGGGGGGATGATGTGTAGTAGAATGTTGGAACTGTATTTCCACTCAAATAGTAGTATGCGTTAAAGTATTATTGTCATGACCTATTGGTAGTGAAATTAGACCAAGAAGCTGGTGATGTGAAGTAACAAAGTTAGAAACTAGGACAAGGCCCCCAGTGAACCTAAACCAAAATAAATAACATAATCTAAAAGACATAGGCCTTCTGGAATAAAGAAGGCTCACCAACTACATACATCACATTTGTCTAAAAACTCTATGGCCTAGCAAGACCTTTGAACTGAGCTTTAGACCCTGGGAGGAAGGGGGGCCAATACAAATATACTGGTACGCAAAGAAATCCAAAATAAAGCTTATATATAAATAAAATAGTTGAGATATTGTCATAATCATCATGAAAGATATCATTTCAAAACACATGGGCATTTTCTATAGTCATAAAACTTTTCTGTCAATGTAATTTCTTATCTTTGTATTACTTCTGAGTGAGGTGGCACTCCCCTACAAGTCTGATATTTCACGGGCTATATGGAATCCGCCATTGACTCGACGAAGAAGCTCCAACCCAAGTGTGCCACAAGGGTTGGAGTGCCTAAGTCTGATACACCACAGGGCACTAGACCAATGTATATTAATATACTCGGATGGGCAAATCATGGTTTTGGGCAATGAGTTTTCGAAACACGTGCCTTCTTCGGGGAACCACCTAAGCTCACTTTATGCCTAATTTTAGTCTGTTCTGGAACATGCATCATTCTAGTTTCAAAATCTGAAAATCTGATTTCAAACATGCATTCTATTCTCTTCTGAATTACCATGGCATTATCTGAGTTAGTGTCGTCACACCAAGACTTGCAAGTCCTTTTGCTGAGCCATAATGCATTAAGCATGATCTTTCATAAAAACATAGTTCAGACCACCCAAACATGTAATTTAACAAAGAGAATTCATGTTCCGAAAATATAAGTCAAAACTACACAAAATTCCCATAATTTCAATAAACAAGTGGTGGTCATGTAATTTTTAACAAAACATGCAACTCTTCTCATTATATGATTATGTTCAATATTCATCAACATAAATAACCCTCTCTCTTTTAAAATCAAAATCATAATCCAATTATAACACTATTCAAGACATTTGATAACATGCTCTTCAAGATGCATTCAAAGGATTTCATAGTATATCATAAGTAAATGAAAATCATCACAAAAGAGGGATTTTTCATGAATCATGCTCTCAATTCAATCATCAACCTTAAAACACATGCTTACATATATATATATATATATATATATATATATAAAATTTCAAATCAATTTGGGGAAAGGCCTAAAGACCAAAACAGTATCATTAACGTTTCTAAAACATGAATATATTCATAAATCCGAAACCCCTTTCTTAAAATCATGATTTCTATGCCCATGAGATTTTAGGGAAACCCCGTGTACCTTAAATTAGAAGTTTTTGAATGAATCTAGCTTTTGGGATTCTATACTTACAATTTATGGGTACTTTTTGTAGCCCTCGTAATGGGAATTTTGAATCTTGAAGAATTAAGGAAAACCCACGGTTAAATCTTGAGATAACCCTAAGGAGTGTTCTTGGTGATTTTGAGAGAAAATAATGTTATTTTGGTGTTTGGAGGATTTAATCCCATGTTATGGATGAATAGGGGAGAGAAATACCACTTTTTCCATTAAAAATGCAAAAACAGCACCTGGAAATTGGGTGCGTGCATCGCACGCTAATTGTACGATGCTACCATCTTAGTCACAAAAATGGCCATAACTTTTTGCTCGGATATTGTATTTTGACGAAATTGGTATCGTTGGAAAGCTAATCCGAAGAGCTTTCATTTTATATATAGTAGTCCCTCTAATTAGTTATATACAGAGAGTTATGATCGATTGAAGTTGACCCAAGTTTTGACACTCACTCAAACTCGAACGATAGGAAAGCTTTCAACTCATCCTTGAGTTTGGGGACCTCTATGATCTCAATTCATGCTCAAATAGGTTCTCACACTACATAATTGATTAACATGCCAAATTTGTATAGGATTTATGGCTTTTGGATCATCTATACATAGAAAGGACAATTTTCATTCTAGCTCGAAATGTGGGGTGTTACATCTTATTTATGATTTTAAGCCCATTATTTTCCAAAATTGTGAGCCTATAAACTTAAGAGGCATTACAATTTATTTAACAAAATCAATTTGGATTTATACTCGGTCGCTCATCGATAGAGGCAATTCATCTGGTGCGGAGACCAGTGGAGCAGTATAGGAAGAGGAAAAGGGACTTACACATGGTGTTCATCGATCTGGAGAAGGCGTATGACAAAGTCCCTAGCGCAGTTCTTTGGAGATTATTGGGAGTGAGAGGGTTTTTGGTGGCGTACATTAGATAGATTAAGGACATATTTGATGGACCAAAAAATGGGTGAGGACGGCGGGAGGAGATTCAGAGCATTGCCCTGTCTTAAAAGGGTTGCACCACGGATTGACTCTTAGCCCATTTTTATTTGCCTTGGTGATGGATGTTTTGGCGCGGCGTATTCAAGGAGAGGTGCCTTGTGTTGGTTTTTTTAAAAGAAGGTGGGGAAGCGAAAAGGGATTTAAAATGGCTCTCAATGGATTGAATAACTTTCAATAGCTTTCAATAAGCTTTCAATAGATTTCAATAGTATTCAATAGTTTTATTGAGCATCAAGGGGCTTTAGATAGCCACCCTACAATAGTAAAATCAGCAACATTCAAAATTTAAACTACCTAAAATGTTTCAACAAATCAAACAATCTAACTTAAATTCAAAATTCAAATTCATCCTAAATTAACTAACTTATTTTTCTAAAATCTAGTGAAGTAACTTAAGCAATTTCCAACACTCCTCCTTGCTTTAGTTACTGCGATTTAGAAAACTGCTCCTCCTCAATTTTTGCTCCGGTACTAAATGCTGAATTTTTTATTTTTTATTTTTTTGAATTTGCACTTTTTCTTTTTATTATTGATCTTTCTCTTCTTTCTTTTGATTCTTTGCTGAAAAAACACCATCAAAAATCTTGTTTTGTTTGAAAGAGCTTTCATCTTGACAATTGTGGGAATTGCAAAATGTTGTTGTAAGAATTTTTTTTCTTTCACAACATCACATAAAGCATAAGTTTTGAAATTTAATTTTCTTTTCACTGACAAACTTGATATTTTTCGCCAGTGAAAATATTTCGGGCATTCAATGAGAGACTGCTGCTTGACATCTTTTTGGTTGAAAATAGTCCAATGCTTTGAAAATAAGCACGGGTTGAAAAAAGTAGCCCTAATGGATTAAAATGGAGCCCTGACGGGTTAAAAAGATAGCCCTTACGGGTTAAAAAATGATATGATAGTGCTTTGAAAGAATTCACAGATCCCGTAAGATCAATGAAGCTCTTGATACCAGTGTTGGTTTTTTTAAAAGAAGATGGAGCAGCGAAAAGGGATTTAAAATGGCTTTCAATAAGCTTTCAATAGCTTTCAATAGTATTCAATAATTTTATTGAGCATCAAGGGGCTTTAAATAGCCACCCTATAATAGAAAAATCAGCAACATTCAAAATTTAAACTAACTAAAATGTCTCAACAAATCAAACAATCTAATTTAAATTCAAAATTCAAATTCATCCTAAATTAACTAACTTATTTTACTAAAAACTAGTGCAGTAACTTATGCAATTCCCAACACCTTGGAGTATGCTATTTGTGAATATAGTTTTGATTGATGAGAACCGAAGGGAGGGGGGGGGGGGGGGTGAATGGTAAATTGGAGGTTTGGAGCCGAACCCTTGAGTCTAAAGGGTTCAGGTTAGTAGAATCAAGACTTTGTTTACTGCCTTTGTCTGGAGCCGTGATAGCCTCTCTACTTCTTCGGAGGTAGTGGTATGAACTGAGTACATTTTACCCTCCTCAGACCCCACTATGTGGGAATACACTGGGTTTGTTGTTATTGTGAGATCAAGAAATTATGACTAAATTATCAAAGCCTCCTACGTCTTTGTTTCTCTAGTTTTCTACATTTCTTTTTTGTGACCATTGATGCATCTTTCAATTGAATCCTTTTAGGTAAGCATCATCGGTGTGTGGGGTACCAGAGGAGTTGGGAAAACTACATTGGTAAAGAATCTAAACAATGATTTCCTAAAGAATGTGTCAAGTTCCAAATTGTCTTTAGGTATTGTGGTATGGATTACAGTGCCCAAACCACCAATAGACATAAGAAATATTCAAGGACAAATTGCCACTAGACTAAACCTACAGGTAGATAATGAGGCAAGTGTACAAATCATTGCCAGCAAAATCTATCAAAGGCTCAAGGAAGAAAAGAGTTTCCTTCTCATACTAGATGATGTTTGGAAAGGTATAAATTGGGATGAGGTAGGTGTGCACCAACCTGTAGTTCCCGCAACAAGTAAGGTCACTATTACTACTAGCTCTTTGGAGGTTTGTAGGCAAATGAGAACAAACGTTGAAATGAAGGTTACCACATTGATCGAGGATGAATCTTGGCAATTGTTTGTCAAAAATGCCGGAGATTGTGCCAATTTGGAGCATATTCAAACATTGGCAAGGGTTATTGCAAGACAGTGTGGTGGTTTACCTTCAGCAATCATTGTTATTGCAACATCTATGAGAGGGAATACAAGGGTCGGGCTCTGAGAAAATGCTTTGGATTCACTTAGAAGGTCTGAACCTTATAACCAAAATGTAGTAAATAAGATTTACAATGTCATCAAGTGGAGTTACGATTCTGTAGAATCTCTGGATATTCAACCTTGTTTCTTGTATTGCTCCTTATATCCGGTGGCTGTTCCAATAGATGATTTATAAAATGATGATGGGCCGAGGGGTTACTTGGTGAAAATGACACATATGACGAAGCCTACAACAAGGGAATCGAAATGGTTGAGCGACTTAAAGATGCCTGCATGCTAGAAGCCCATAAGAAGGATTTTCTGAAGATGCATGATGTCGTTCGTGATTTTGCTATATCGAAAGAAAATTCCTCTTGGAATGAACACAATTATGTTATTCAAGCTGGAATTGGGTTGGCTGAGATATCACTATTAAAGTATCGTCTTCTGTCAGGAGAATATCTTGTAACGAAATTGAATGTCTACCTGATTGCTTAACGAAATTCCCAGAGACAACATCTTTACTTTTGCAAGACAATGAACCCCATGAGAAGATTCCCCATGAATTCTTTTTGGCATTTCCAGCTCAAAGAGTTTTGAATCTGAGTGGAGCTGGTATTAGAGCGCTGCCTTCTTCCATCAATAGTTTACGCCAACTGCATGCTCTAATAATACAAAATTTCCACATGTTGACAGAGTTACCACCTATTGGTAAACTTCACAATTTGAAATTGCTTGATTGTGATATTACGAGGGTATGTTGTCTGCCTCCCGGAATGGACAAGTTGACAAATCTGAAGGTATTAAATCTGCCTGTTATTGATTTCAAGAACATCAGTAAAGGATTTTTCCTCAAATTGTCTAGCATTGAAATGTTAAATATGCTTGATAGAGAAATGATAAATCTGAGGCCATTAAGTCTTATTGGAGCAACTTGTTTTGATGAGATATCATCTCAGCACAGTATGACTTCTCTTTTTATTAGAGTGGCTAGCTCATCGATTTTCAACAAAGACCACACCTGGATGTCTAGATTGAAAAGATTTCACATTGATGTTGGGAATACTCCAACGCATGTACAACTCAACAAGTCAAGAAGGATGATAAATGTCTCAAAGTGTGAAATTTTCAGTAATGGAGAGCTCTAAAGCATGTTGCAGTTTGCTTCAGATTTGTACTTGGAAGAATGCATGGGTCTCAAGAAGTTGATTTCATACAACAGATTTGATGGATTAAAATCACTACACATAGAGAGATGTTCTTGTGATTTTGGACCTCCAGCAGGAAGTCGACAATTTGACCCTCTGCCAAATCTGGAACATATCAGCCTCGTTTCTGTAAATAGTTTGAAGAGTGTTTCTGATTTCAGTAAACTTCTGGGTCTAAGATTTTCTAAATTACGTCAACTAGAAATACACTTTTGTGCAAGTTTAACATGTTTTTTTACTGGTGGTGGAGTTTTTTCTGTACCCATGCAGTTGGAAGACATTTCAATTACCTTTTGTCCTGCAGTGCAACTAAGGCAACACGTGTCAACACAGAAATTCCAAGAGTTCAGAAGTTAGTGTTGAGAAACTTACCGAAATTTGGATCGTTGGGCGAGCCGCAGAGTATGTGGGAACACTTGAAGGAGCACGAGGTGATCAATTGCGACCGAGTAGAACACCAAAAGTTGCCTCCCTCTATTCTAACCACCAACGTCAAAGTAAAAAAAGGAGTCCTAGAGTGGTTGAACCTACAGACAGTTTCAGGCGATATGCCAATTAACTTTCGGATTTCTCAATTGTAGGTGGTATTATATTTGATTATTTGTTATCTACTATGTATTGAGCTTCACTTTTTGTTGCTTCATTCAGAGATCTAAAAGAAATCAAAGGAAGTTCATGCTGCACCAGAGAGACAGTGTTTCGAGCTAAAGTTAACCAGTCGAGTTTGCTGTGATGTATATTTACTGTCAGATGTCGTTAAGTTTTTTCTGCCAATAACTGTTTCTTGTTTGTACTATTCCTTCTTTCTGGTTCTAATATTTTGATTGCAGGCTTGTACACTGAGTAATTTCTTGTTTAGATTGTCAGTTTCGGGAAAATGTTTTCCGGTGTTTTGTTGTACACACGACAATACTGAAGTTAAGTGGCTTGACAATTCAGTATGTGAATTTCTCATCTCATTCCTGTAGTATTTCACTGAGTATGATTTCTCAAATTTATATCTCTAGACAGAATGCCGTTCATTAAAAAAATACAAAAGATTAGGTCTTAGTTTATTGATCCTAATGAGGTAACGAGTCTCCCATCATTCTGAACATTTCTTTTTGTTTTTCCCCTGTATGTCCAATTTAATTTACATATGTTTCTCGATTTATTTTCGGAAATAAAGAATCTTTGTGAGACACAAAAAGACACTCGCGTGTGGTCCAAACTGAAAGTGAGCAAAGATAGGCATTCGTGAGGACTCTTGAGATTTTTGTCGTCCCTCTGATGCAGTGGAAGGATTCAATTATTGTCAATCATGTTGCATAATGGTGGATTCAGAATTCTAATTCTTTTAAGTTATTGAGTTCTAAATTAATAATATGTACATATTTAATGAATTTACTGTGACAACTGCATGATGGGGAGCCTTGGAGTAACCTGTAAAGTTGTTGTCATGTGACCAGGAGGTCATGGGTTCAAACCTTGAAAACAGTTTCTAGCAGAAATGCAAGGTAAGGCTGCATACAATACAACCTTGTGGTGGAGCCCTTTCCCCAGACCTGCGCAACGATGAACACATAGGGTGTGTTCATTATGATGGAAAATGTTTTCCATGAAAGATGAACATTGTATTGAGCTTGACTTTTTGTTGCTTCATTCGGAGAAGTAGAAAAGCTGAGGATGGAAAATTCTGCCATCGAGAGACACAAAGTTTCGAGCTGTAGTTAATCGGCTTGGATTTGCTATGATGTATTTCACGTCAGATGTCTTAAGTTTTTTATATCAATAATTGTTACTTGTTTATACTATCCGTGCTTACTGGTTCCAATATTGTGATTGCTTCATTGTACACTGAGTAGTTTCTTGTTTCGACCAAGAAAGTTGAAGAACGTATTAGGATTCAACCTAATCAAATCATAAGAAAGTTTTCATATGACAGTAACTTCCCTATGACAAGTTAATATGAATAAGTGTACCATAATATAAGCTAAAGTCTTTAAGGGAAAAATGCTAATGAAATATTTTCCAAATTATTTAACCAACCGAACATGAGGAAACGTTATCATCCATGCCAAACACACCCTCAAGCTTATTTTCTCTTCTTTCTTATGTTATTGTACATGTGTGACCAATTGATTTGTCCTTTTTTCCAAATTAGCATGCTTGAAAACCATACTTTTGAAAATATTGAGATAAGCATCCAGTATCCCAAACTATTGTCAAAGTTGCTTCGACACACTAACTTCACAGTATTACCCCCTAACTCATTTTTAGCGTATTTTTGTCACTTTTTTGTGCTGGCGTGGTACCTTTATTGCATAAAATAGGGTCCACTTCAAAGGTGCCACGTTAGCTAAAAAGGTTGACAAAAGGTGTCACGTCAGCAAAATGCATTACTTTTAAAAATATTAAGATAAGCATCCAGTAAAAAAACCCCACCTCTCCGAACTATGGCCAAAGTTGCTACGACACACTCTAACTTCAAAGGGGTTCTATTACCACCTGAACTCATTTTTAGTGTATTTTTATCACCCTTTTGTGCTGATGTGGTACCTTTATTGCATAAAATGGAGCCCACTTCAAAGTTTCCACATCAGCTAAAAAGGTTGACAAAAATAAGCTAAAATTTAGTTTAGGATGGTAATAGGGCCCCCGAAAAGTTGTAGCGCATTGCAGCAAATTGGTCATAGTTTATGGGCGTACTAGATGCAGAGAAGGATCCTTTAGTCAAAAGGCGTTATAGCTGTTTCTTTCTAGGCAAGGATGTTGGAAATTTCTTTAAGTTACTGTACTAGTTTTTAGCAAAATAAGTTGTTTAGATTAGGATGACTTTGAATTTTAAATATTTGTTAGTTTGTTTAGTTGTTGAGATATTTTAGGTTGTTTTAAATTTCAAATTATGCAGATTTTTGTTTTATGTTGGCTATTTAAAGCCCCTCAATTCTTAATAAAATCATTGAATGTTATTAAAAGTTATTCAATCTTGTGAGAGCCATTTTAACCCCGTTTTCGCTGCCCCATCTTTCTTTAAAAAAAAATAGCGGTATCAGAGCCTCATTGATCTTACGGGACTTGTGTGTTCTTCGAAAGAGCTACCATACCATTTTTAACCTGCAAGGGCTATCTTTTTAATCCGTAAGGGCTACCTTTTTAACCCGTCAGGTCTACCCATTTTAATCCGTCAAGGATAACATTTTCAACCCGTGCTTATTTTCAAAGCGTAGGGTTATTTTCAACCAAAAAGATGTCAAGTAGCAGTCTCTCATTTAATGCCCCAAAAATTTTCATTGGCGAAAACTACCAAATTCGGTCAGTGAAAATGAAATCATATCTTCAAGTCTATGATTTGTGGGAAGTTGTAGCGGATGATACACCATTACAATCACTCCCTGAAAATCCTACTGTTGCTCAAATCAAATCTCATTTAGATGAAAAGCTCAAAAAATTCAAAGCCAAAACTGTAATTCAAAATTCAGTTGCGGATTCGATTTTTTCTAAAATCATTGCTTGTGAGACAGCAAATGAAGCTTGAGAAAAACTAAAAAAAAGAATATCAAGGAAGTGACTGAGTTAGACAAATGCAAATTTTGAATTTGAAAAGGGATTTTGAATCTCTTAGAATGCAAGAGGATGAAACTATTGCTAAGTATTCTGAAAATATCTCTTTGCTTGTCAGTAAAATCAGGTTACTTGGTGAGGATTTCAAAGATGACAGAATAGTAGAAAAAATTCTTGTGACAATTCCGGAGAGATTCGAGTCTAAAATTTCATCTGTGGAGGAGTCTAAAGATCTCTTTACTATCTCTGTGGAAGAACTAATAAGTGCTCTACAAGCACAAGAGCAAAGAAGAGCTTTTAGACAAGACAATGTTACTGAGAGTGCCTTTTATGCACAAAACAAAAAAGGAAAAGGTAATTATCCTCCTTGCAAACACTGCAAAAAGAAAACACACTTAGAGAATTTTTGTTGGTGGTGACCTGATGCAATATGTGGAAATTGCAAACAAGCAGGTCATGTTACAAAAGTGTGCAAGCTTAAAAACAATCCTCAAGCACAATTTGCGGAAGCAGAAATTGAGGAGGAGCACCTTTTTTAAATCGCAGTAACTAAAGCAAGGAGGAGTGTTGGAAATTACTTTAAGTTACTGCACTAGTTTTTAGCAAAATAAGCTGTTTAGATTAGGATGACTTTGAATTTTAAATATTTGTTAGTTTGTTTAGTTGTTGAGATATTTTAGGTTGTTTTAAATTTCAAATTATGTAGATTTTTGTTTTATGTTGGCTATTTAATGCACCTCACTGCTTAATAAAATCATTGAATGTTATTGAAAGTTATTCAATCCTTTGAGAGCCATTTTAATCCCGTTTTCGCTACCCCATCTTTATTTAAAAAAAACAATAGTGGTATCAGAGCCTTATTGATCTTACGGGATTTGTGTGTTCTTTCAAAGCGCTACCATACCATTTTTAACCTGCAAGGGCTATCTTTTTAACCCGTAAGGGCTACCTTTTTAACCCGTCAAGGATACCATTTTCAACCCGTGCTTATTTTGAAAGCGTAGGGTTATTTTCAACCAAAAAGATGTCAAGCAGCAGTCTCTCATTTAATGCCCCAAAAATTTTCATTGGCGAAAACTACCAAATTCGGTCAGTGAAAATGAAATCATATTTTCAAGCCTATGATTTGTGGGAAGTTGTAGCGGATGATACACCATTACAATCACTCCCTGAAAATTCTACTGTCGCTCAAATTAAATCTCATTTAGATGAAAAGCTCAAAAAATTCAAAGCCAAAACTGTAATTCAAAATTCAGTTGCGGATTCGATTTTTTCTAAAATCATTGCTTGTGAGACAGCAAATGAAGCTTGAGAAAAACTAACAAAAAAAAGAATATCAAGGAAGTGACTGAGTTAGACAAATGCAAATTTTGAATTTGAAAAGGGATTTTGAATCTCTTAGAATGCAAGAGGATGAAACTATTGCTAAGTATTCTAAAAATATCTCTTTCCTTGTCAGTAAAATCAGGTTACTTGGTGAGGATTTCAAAGATGACAGAATAGTAGAAAAAATTCTTGTGACAATTCCGGAGAGATTCGAGTCTAAAATTTCATCTGTGGAGGAGTCTAAAGATCTCTTTACTATCTCTGTGGAAGAACTAATAAGTGCTCTACAAGCACAAGAGCAAAGAAGAGCTTTTAGACAAGACAATGTTACTGAGAGTGCCTTTTATGCACAAAACAAAAAAGGAATAGGTAATTATCCTCCTTGCAAACACTGCAAAAAGAAAACACACTTGGAGAATTTTTGTTGGTGGAGACCTGATGCAATATGTGGAAATTGCAAACAAGCAGGTCATGTTACAAAAGTGTGCAAGCTTAAAAACAATCCTCAAGCACAATTTGCGGAAGTAGAAATTGAGGAGGAGTGCCTTTTTTAAATCGCAGTAACTAAAGCAAGGAGGAGTGTTGGAAATTGCTTTAAGTTACTGCACTAGTTTTTAGCAAAATGAGTTGTTTAGATTAGGATGACTTTGAATTTTAAATATTTGTTAATTTGTTTAGTTGTTGAGATATTTTAGGTTGTTTTAAATTTCAAATTATGCAGATTTTTGTTTTATGTTGGCTATTTAAAGCACCTCAATGCTTAATAAAATCATTGAATGTTATTGAAAGTTATTCAATCCTTTGAGAGCCATTTTAACCCCGTTTTCGCTGTCCCATCTTTCTTTAAAAAAACCAACAAGGGACTCTTAAAATTAATGTATGGCCAGACTTTAGTTCATAGTCTTCTAAAGATAACCTTCGGTTTGTGTGGTTGTTGGCTTTCTGCAGTGGATGGGTACGTTCAATTATTAACAATCCTGTTGCACATAGGCGGAGCTCGAAATTTTAGTTCTTCTAAGTTGTTGAGACATTCTAAATTGATTATTCGTACTTATTCAATGAATTTATGATGAGAAATGTAGGATCTCGACGGAACTCATAATGTATTGAATAGATGGTTTTCAGCAGCTAATTAAAAGTCAGCTTGGTTGTGAAAAATTGAACAAGTTCAAATTGAAGTACTTTTGTTCAATGGAAGTACTTTTTAATGTTGTAGGTGGATTTATCGTTGATATGGGAAAGAATGTGTGAAAATGCATCTATCCTACGATCGAAAATATTGTCCGTTTCTCATCAATAATTAAAAACGTAAAGGAGGAAATGGAGAAGCTAACAAAGTTTCGAGCTGATATAAAAGTCGAGGTGGAAAAAGCTGAGGGAGAAGGCTATAAACCAAAACCGAATGTTGTAAAGTGGTTGATGATGTTCATGAGCTCGAGGATAAATGGGAAACTACGCAAGGAACCGTTGCAGCGGCAAAGAAGCTTGTGTATAAATGTTGCCCAAGTTGCAGTCTTCGTCCGGAAGTTTCCACTTAAGCACGAAACATCCGAGATCAACTTTGAAAGCTTAAAGAGATCGGAGAAAACTTTGTATCCAATTTGGTGGTAGAAAATTACCAGATGAAAAAAGTTGAGCACATCCCGGTAACATCAATAGAAGACCAACCAGCTGCAGAAAAAAATCTACACAAAATCCAACAACTATTAGAAGATGATAAGGTATTGTTCGAATTAAATCAACATTTAATTTTGAGAAAAGACATAAGTACCTTAAACTTGTTTTTTCTGTATTTATTTGCACCTTATGTGTTGATGTGGAGCCACAACTCAATTCAATTAGTTGATGTGAAATCCATTATTGCATCTTTCACCTTTGGGTAAATTATTTTTTTGGGTATTTGAATCCTTTCAGGTATGCATCGTTGGTGTATTGGGTACGGGAGGAGTTGGGAAAACGACGTTGGTGAAGAATCTCAACAATGAGCTTCTAAAGGCTAATGTGTCAAGTTCTAAACAGTCCTTTGGTGTTGTTTTCTGGGTTACAGTCCCCAAACTGCCGATAGAAATAAGAAACGTTCAAGGTCAAATTGCCAGCAGGTTAGACCTAGAGATAGATAACAACGGAAGTGTAGAGAGAACGGCAGGCAAAATCAATGCAAGGATCAAGCAAGAAAACAGTTTCTTTCTCATACTAGATGATGTTTGGGATGTTATAAATTTGAACGATGTAGGTGGGCCCCAACCTGTAGTTCCCGCAAGAAGTAAAGTCATTATAAATACTCGTTCTTTGGAGGTTTGTAGGCAAATGAGAACAGACATCGAGATGAATGTTACCACATTAAAGGAGGAGGAACTGTAACACCCCGTCCTTTCGGGCTAAAATTTGAACCATCTTTTCTGTATAGACCCACATCCAATGATTCTTTGTTAATATATGTGTGATGATCAATCCAATAGTGTTTGAATGCCTTTGACTATGAATTGAGGTCACCAAATCCCCTAGCTGAAGGACGAGTTGAAAGTTTTCCTATCGATTGAGTTTTGGTGAGCGTCTAAACTTGATCAAGTTCCATCAACCATAACTTTTTGTATATAACGAATTAGAGGGCGTGCTATATATCAAATGAAAGGTCTTTAAGTACTCTTTCCAACGCTACTAATTTTGTCTTAATCCGATATCGGAGTAAAAAGTTATGCTCATTTTTCAGAGAGGTGTCAGTTGAGGCCGAATCGATCAAAAAGTACGTTTTTAGCGGGGTATTTTGGTACTTTCCCTTCCCAGAAACCTCTCACACAAATTAAATAACACCCTAAACATTATTTACTCAACTATTATCAGTTTTACAACATCTAGATCCTCTTTTCACTCTAAAAAATAAGATCAAACTAGGGTTTCCTCCAAGAACAAGAAATCAAGAATCAATCCTTAAGTTCAAGATTTCAAGAAACGGATCAAGATTTGAGTTTCATTTTTCAAATCTTATAATCTAAGGTATGTGGCACTTCTCTAAATATCATGGGCATAATATTTAAATTGTTTTTATTACATTAAAGATCCCCAATAATATTTATAAAGAAAGGGTTTGAAATTGTTTGAAAAGTATATGTCATGAAGTTGTTTTGAAGAAATTGTATGTTGTCTTGTACCGTCTATCGTGAATTTTGAATATAACAATATATTTATGTTTTAGGGTGCATTGAAAGTTTGAATAAGAGCATGAATGATCAAAAACCCCTCTTTTATCATGATATTTTCGATTTATATTGTTATGGGTTGTTTAAAGGCATGAACTTTCAAAACGAAAAACTAATGGGTGAGTGCTTATTAAATGATCATGGAGTGGAACTGTTTATCACATGATAGGAATGTGTTTTCACATGATAAATACTCGTTGTGTCAAAGTAACAATCTTTCTTGGATTTTAAATAGTTACAAAGATGAGGTGACCACCTATGGCTGTCAAGTGGGCCGAGCCGGGCCAACCCGGAATCGTCCCGTGTTATTTAACCGGGTTGAGGTCCGAGCCGGGTCCAGATTAGGGTCTAAGTGGGCCGGGCCGAGCCGGGTCCAACAGTAAAAAAATCAAAAACAATCCTAACCCGGCCCACTTAACCCAACACGGTCAAAACCACCTAAATCCGGTCAAACCCGATTAAAAAATCGGTCAAACCCGGTCAAAAGTATAAAAAAAAAAACTTTGTTTCAATATACATTATATATATCCACCTATATACATTATAAATACGTTAAACAATATGTATACACTATATATATAGTATATACTATATTAGAATTTAAAAAATATATACACATATGAACAATTACACATATATACGCACCATCCAAATATATATGTACTACTTTAAACTTTAAAGTTTAAATAAAATATACTATAATATATATATATAATTATATATATATACACATGTATACGTTAAATATACACGTCTATAGAAGATCTATTCACATATATACACTCTATTCAATGTATATGTAATACTTTAAATGAGATATACAACAATATATATACATTACATTATTTATTTATATAGTTATATACTTATTTATAAAATATATGCAAATGTATACGTTAAATATACACATCTATAGAAGATCTATTCACATATATACACTCTATTCTATGTATATGTTATAATTTAAATGAGATATACTACAATATATATACATTACAATATATATTTGTATAGTTATATACTAATTTAAAAAATATATACTCATATATACGTTAAATATACACGTCTATAGAAGATCTATTTACATATATACACTCTATTCTATGTATATGTAAAACTTTAAATGAAATATACTGTAATATATATACATTACAATGTATATTTGTATAGTTATATACTAATTTATAAAATATATACATATGTATACGTTAAATATACACGTCTATAGAAGATCTATTCACATATATACACTCTATTATATGTATATGTATTACTTTAAACGAGATATACTACAATATATATAAATTACAATGTAAATTTGTCTAGTTATATTCTAATTTATAAAACATATACACATGTATACGTTAAATATACATGTCTATAGAAGATCTATTCGCATATATACACTCTATTCTATGTATATGTAATGCTATAAACGAGATATACTACAATATATATACATTACAATATATATTTGTATAGTTATATACTAATTTATAAAACATATACAGATGTATATGTTAAATATACACGTCTATTGAAGATCTATTCACATGTGTACACTCTATTCTATGTATATGTAATACTTTAAACGAGATATACCACAATATATATACATTACAATATATATTTGTATAGTTATATACTAATTTATAAAATATATACACATGTAAATGTTAAATATACACAACTATAGAAGATCTATTCACATATATACACTCTATTCTATGTATATGTAATACTTTAAATGAGATATACTACAATATATATTTGTATAGTTATATACTAATTTATAAAATATATACTCATGTAGACGTTAAATATACACGTCTATAGAAGATCTATTCACATATATACACTCTATTCTATGTATATG
>NC_061111.1:246733137-246734441 GCF_002878395.1 Capsicum annuum | reverse complement strand
CTATGTATATGTAATACTTTAAATGAAATATACTATAATATATATACATTACAAACTATATACTAATTTATAAAATATATACACATGTATACGTTAAATATACATGTCTATAGAAGATCTATTCACATATATACACTCTATTCTATGTATATGTGATACTTTAAATGAAATATACTATAATATAAAGACATTACAATATATATTTGTGTAGTTGTATACTAATTTATAAAACATATACATATGTATACGTTAAATATACACGTCTATAGAAGATCTAGCCTCATATATACACCTTATTCTATGTATATGTAATACTTTAAATGAGATATACTACAATATATATAAATTACAATATATATTTGTATAGTTATATACTAATTTACAAAATATGTACACATGTATACGTTAAATATACACGTCTATAGAAGATCTATTCACATATATACACTCTATTATATGTATATGTATTACTTTAAACGAGATATACTACAATATATATAAATTACAATATATATTTGTCTAGTTATATTCTAATTTATAAAACATATACACATGTATACGTTAAATATACATGTCTATAGAAGATCTATTCGCATATATACACTCTATTCTATGTATATGTAATGCGATAAACGAGATATACTACAATATATATACATTACAATATATATTTGTATAGTTATATACTAATTTATAAAACATATACCGATGTATATGTTAAATATACACATCTATAGAAGATCTATTCACATATGTACACTCTATTCTATGTATATGTAATACTTTAAACAAGCTATACCACAATATATATATATTACAATATATATTTGTATAGTTATATACTAATTTATAAAATATATACACATGTATACGTTAAATATACACAACTATAGAAGATCTATTCACATATATACACTCTATTCTATGTATATGTAATACTTTAAATGAGATATACTACAATATATATTTGTATAGTTATATACTAATTTATAAAATATATACTCATGTAGACGTTAAATATACACGTCTATAGAAGATCTATTCACATATATACACTCTATTCTATGTATATGTAATAATTTAAATGAAATATACTATAATATATATACATTACAATATATATTTGTATAGTTATATACTAATTTATAAAACATATACACATGAGTACTTTAAATATACACGTCTATAGAAGATCTATTCACATATATACACTCTATTCTATGTATATGTAATACTTTAAATGAAATATACTATAATATATATACAAATATATATTGTAATGTATATATATTATAGTATATTTC